>NW_026606964.1:20000-182500 GCF_029890125.1 Rhinichthys klamathensis goyatoka
TGTTTATGACAATTAAAAGTAAATTACACTAAAACTTTTAATTAAAAATATCAATATAGCTTTTTTTAAGCAACACAAAAATTGCGCTTGTTACGCTGGCAGTTTCGATGACGTCACTGGCATGGTAGGACACGCAAAGGTGCATAGGCAACAGCTGCAGGTCCTAATACACAGACGAAAATGAGCACTTTTAACGGCATGGGTTACGCATTTGAACCTGTGAGGGACAGTCCAGTAGTTTCTGACTACCACCACCACATGGAGGATCAGTTTCAGGCTCCACATAGCCTACAGCACAGGATCGTTTTGGGCGAAGTGACTGGTGTGGGTGTGTGAGCTGCCGGAGCATGGACACTGCACCGGAGTCAATCTGTTGCAGAGAACAACAGGCTCTGTTACAAAAAATGCACTTGAATAAATACCAAAAAGGCAGTCTATCTTAAATGATTTCTTGAACGCAATGGCCGATCATAAGCAACACATATAACTGTGATTGGCTACATCACTCGACGCGATGTTAAAGCGTTGTTATGAATAGAAACTCTTGCTTGTAAATCGTTCCTATTTTGTTTTAGTTGTTCTTGTTGCTTTTCTGCAACAGATGAATAAAAATCTATTATTTTTTATTCATAGATATTTCTAGTTCGCGGGAGCCCCGCGAATCGTTTTATTTATAACCCGCACACACAGAGTGAGTGCATAACCGCCCGCGCTCGCACTCGGAGTCTCGGCCATCAGGTGTAGTCCCGCGCGGCCGCACTCTATTGCGTTGGGAGTGCACGTCTCAAGGATAGTGTCGGGAAATATCGCTCGGGCAGAATAAGCTCTAGTTCACTCTTCCTACTCTAAGGAACCGAGAGTTGTCATCCAATCTCTTTGCTAGAGAGAGAGAGAGAGAGAGAGAGAGAGAGACGAGGAAAACAAACAAGCATGCAAATGGAAATTATCGCGGCCGGAAAAATTATCGAGCTAATTTTTTTTATCGTGCGATTAATTTATTTATTGACTATCGCGACAGGCCTACTAAATAGTCTGTCACTAAAAAATGCTCACTACAGACTCGAAATCCAGGGGCTGTCGGAGGGCTAGACAGTTAAAGGCAGCTAGCCTTGACTTGAGGGCTGGTTTCCTTGTCAAAGGTAGCCTGTGAAAATGTATCGTAACCCCAGCTGCCTTAGCCCTATACAATTCATTACTACAGCCAGGGGCAATACAGTATGAACCCCCCCTAGACCTGTTGGTTTCTGTTTCCCCAGCCATGTCAGCTAGCCTCACACTATTTACATGCTATGGCTGCTCTGCTGGTGTTGGTTGGCAACGGAGTAGCCTACCCAGCCTACCATGCCAGTGACGTAGCCGAATGTTGAAATCCAACATGGCGGCGCCCGTGTAACAAAAACAACATTTTCAACGTACAGTTTTATCCCTTTTAACAAATTCTGCCATTTTAATAATTGTACCAATGATAATAAATAAAATAGATCTGTTATATCACCGTTTTTCAAATTTCAGTTCAGTTCATCTTTAAGCAATATTTTTAATAAGGTAGTCTAATATTTTTCTCACTAACAAATTACTGACAAAGTAGGGTAGATTTAAATAAAGAAGCGGCGCGCCTCACGCGAGCAGGGCTTATATGCTCCGAGAATGGACACTGCATGCGCTAGTGGTATAAAACACACACACACACACACACACACACACACACACACACACACACACACACACACACACACACACACACACACACACACACACGTCTTTTAACTTAAGCAAGGTAGTCTTATAATATTTTTCTCACTGACAAAGTAGGGTAGATTTAAATAAATAAAAACGAAATTTAAATAAATAAAAACGAAATTTAAATATAGAAAAACAAAATTTAAATAAAGAAAAACGAAAAATAAACATGACGTCCCAGTAAAATCTCAAAGTCTACTATATTTAACTGTAGATTAATTTAGATTGATAAGGGTAAAAAGGATAATACATTTTGTTTCTATTATTCTCTGTTCCACAATGTCAAAGCAACGCAGCTTAACCCAAAATACAAGCTCAGGCACTTCTGTCCATACACACACTCCGCTGTTCTGCGCTCTAGCCAGAGAATACTCCCGTTGCAGGAACACGTTTAGTAGTCCAAGAAGAAGCAAATATATTTATTAAGTAGATATAACGAAGTTATATGTTTAGTATTATATTTCACCAGATTTTATAGTATAAACATATTCAAGCGCGAATGAGAACCGTTTCGAGGAGGATGCCAGGTGTGCAAAAAAAAAAGAGAGAAGAATATTCGAATGTCACATTTTCAAATCAAATACCAACACACCGAACGAATATTCGAATATCCGGGTCCAGCCCTAAGGTCAGACTAGTATTTATCATTGAGTCCAGAAAAAAAAAAAAAAAATTCTTCCATGTTCAGATTTCGTTCGTGTGAACATCCATAGGCCTACACAGCACAAAAGTCCAAAAATCCATGAATTCGAAGTACAGGCGGAGATAGCAGCGTTAGCTACTTCCTATGACAAGACCCCTGTTCCAAGATGGCGGCGGTTTTGACGCATGCTTAGAACCCCAAAGCGACACCTAGTGTATATATCTATGTTGCTGAATGTAAAGAGGCTCCTGAGGACAGATGGAGTTCCTCTCTATGCTATCGGTTGGCTTTGAAACACTCAGCGCTTCTCAGATCGAGTGCAGTGGAGGTTTGGTAGCAAACACCAATTGGCAACACCTGCGGCCGTCGTCTGTTTCCCACAATCTCGAGGCATCTGTTGCTCAGCTGGGAGAGGGAACAGTAGATAGACCACCCTCGCTCATCTAAACCTCAGGGGATATTTCAGAGTTTATTTCAAAGAACACCAAGACACTAATAAAACCTCTTTAAGGCTAAAAGATAATGCTCAATGGAACATCTCAAATATCTTCCCATTATGGAAAAAAAAGTGGGACAATTTTCAAGTGGAGCCTGAAAGGAATTGCCATCTTAAAAGGGATCTCCACGTCTCCCGTTTCAAGACAAATACAACACAGACAGATTTCTCAGCTTATGAATAGCTAAATTTAGCTCTACTTCATTATTACAAATGGCCATACAATATGAGGGAGAATATCACAAGCTAAAGCAGTTCGAATCCTCACAGTCTCCAAAGTTCACTTTCCTTATTTGGGATGTGGTTCAAAATATACAGTATAGGTTCAGGCCTGGGCTAGAAATGCTGGTCCCTGGGTAGTTGTCTTTGGCGACCCATGTGTTCGAGGTGTGGTTTCACTACAGATTCTTCAAGGACGGATAACAAATGATGAGGTTTATTAACCCTGTTTGTGGCACTACTTGGTCAGTTTTCTTCTGTGAGGAATTGAGCCGTGAATAATTCAACAGCTCTCACATATTTTTACCTCTTTCAAAGAGTTGCATTGTATGGAAGCTTGTTTCCGCCACTGAATAAAAAAATAAAATAATAATAATTGTGACTTTTTATCTCACAATTGCGAGATATGAAGTCAGAATTGTGAGAAATAAAGTCGCAATTGCGAGAAAAAAAGACAGAATTGCGACTTTTTATCTCACAATTGCGAGTTTACATCTCGCAATTCTGACTTTATAACACATAATTGCGAGTTTATATCTCGAAATTCTGATATCTTTTCTCAGAATTGTGAGATATAAACTCGCAATTGCGAGTTATCAGGCCAATTCTAAGGGGAAAAAAAGACTAACTTTTTTCCACTCAGAATAGTTTATATCTCACAATTCTGACTTTACAACACGCAATTGCAACTTTATATCAATCAATTCTGACTTTAAATCTGGCAATTCTGACTTTATAACATGCAATTTCGACTTTATATCAATCAATTCTGACTTTAAATCTCGCAATTCTGACTTTATATCACGCAATTCTTTTTTTTTTAGAATTGCAATTCTCAAAAAAAAAAAAAAAAAAGAGTTTAATGTAGTGTGCAAACACATACTGTACATTTTAGAATTGATAATTTACTCAATAGTCCAAAAAGACCATTTTTCAGAAATTTAACAATAGTAAGGGTAAGTTGTAAGATAAAAGGCTGTTGTTATTCCAAAAAAACACAAGAAGATTCTGTATTTCTGAACTAACAATTAAAGTAAGATAAAGGGACGTGTCGACGAGTGCTTTACACTAGAATCTTAAAGGTACAGCAGCAAATAACAAAAAAGGTTCAATTGTAAAAGTCAGAGAGAGAATATGAAATGTTCATTAAAAAATGTATGGTAACACTTTACTTGAAGTATGTGCATAAGACTGACATGACACCTTCATAATCATGACATGACACACATCATGAATATGAAGGAGGTTGTATGCATGTTTATGACAACTGTCATTAAGTGTCATTCGCTCAATTATGACATTTTTAATGCAAATATGACAGTTTGAGATGTCTTTGTTATGACACCTTGACATTACCAAGACAACATAACCTGTCATAAATATGTCATAAACATGACATAGCAGATTAATGGTTAATTATCAATAATTAATTATCAAACTTAAGAAACTACTTAGCTTCAGTAGTTAAGAAACTACTTAATGTCATTAAATGACATTGTAATGACAAATTCAATGTGTACGACTGTAGTTGAGGTCAAGAAAAATATTCATGACACAGTCATAATGCCTCATGACAGCCAATGTCAAAACCAGCCACATGACAGTTTAATGTTATGTTAACCCATGAAGCTAAGTGGTTTCTTAAGTTTGATAATTAATCTGCTATGTCATGTTTATGACATATTTATGACAATTTATGTTGTCTTGGTAATGTCAAGTTGTCATGACAAAGACACTGACAGGTTATGATGTATTGGTTTATGTCAAGTTGTCATAACAAAGACATCTCAAACAATGTTATATTTGCATTAAAAATGTCATAATTGAGCGAATGACACGTAATGACAGTTGTCATAAACATGCATAAACCCTCCTTCATATTCATGACATGTCATGATTATGAAGGTGTCATGTCAGTCTTATGCACACCCCTTCAAGTAAAGTGTTTATGGTGATGAAAGATGGAAAGAGCTCAAGGAAAAAATAAAATGGAAAAATATATTTTAAATATGTCTTCTATGTGCCTTTCCCATCAATAGAGGTTATGAACACTTAATGGAACATTATTATTATTATTAGACAAAATTCAGAAGACTCAATATAGTTATATAGATATACAGTAGTGGCCAAAAGTGATGTCCGGCTTAGGAAAATTAACATAATAGTTGTGCTTGGAGTCGATTGTTTTGTTTGTGATAACACAATTCACCCTTCGCCAGGAGTTTGATTGACAGGCGATCTGACCAATCATAATCTGCCATCCGGCGAATCCGCCATTTTGTCCGACAAAGCAGTCCGGAGAGTTAGTAGATTTATGTCGGTGGACTTGAACTTGAAGAACGGTGTGTACAGCCATCTTTCCGCGGTCGCAAACAACATTCCTTCTGATGTTCATTCATGTTTATTAAACAAGATTGTGAGACGTAATTTTTGTCCAGGCTGTCAAACAAAGAAATTATGAACACATGCAAAAACAAGAGAGAACCAATGAAATATTAATAACTGATTATGTTGTAGACAACATATGTTTTGTCCCGTGAGCTTTTTGTTTTTCTATCCATAGTAAAATAAAATCTGTAAGCTTTGTAAAATAAATACTGAATGTACATTGATTGATCTTTTATAATGTTCGAATTGCTTCCATTTACAAGGTCCCGTATAGTGATCAACTCAACTCATTCTGAAAGATTAGAGCCACGGTTACACATAGCGAGTGAAGCGTAAATCTCAAAGTTAATCTCAAATTAATGGACTTTCCTTCCTTATACAAAAGCATGGGCGAATTCCCAGCAGGAGTTATCTATTATCGTCCTGTGTGTCTGTCTCACTGCCCACACTGAGTAACTCAAGCTCTCTCTCTCCTCACGGGCGGACAAGTGCTCCTGTCATTAACAGTTGTTTGTAAACGTCCTGATTACTAGCATTCCCTCTTCACGTGTTTCCATCATCAGATTTGCACAACGTGTGGGGCGTGCGTGTGGATCTTGTGCAGATAACAGAAGATGAGTGGAGGTTTGTTATAGACGGCCTCCGAGACCTGCGCTGAGGAGTAATGGGGTTTTAATAAGGCCGAGTGACAGAACTGATTACTGATGCTGAGCACTAAATAACTGCAGATTGGACAGTTCAGCCCGAGTAAAACCTATTCATCAACTTCTCCCGCCCGACTGCATTGCCAAAGACGTTCAGCTTCAGTAAATAACCTATTGCATGAGGAGAGAAGTGGGGGAGTGTACGGCAGATTTATTTAGCTTGGATTAAACTGTACAATACCAAAGTCAAATGTCATAACTTAAACCTGTGCAGTTTGATATATCCAGTTCTTTGTGACATTTCCATGATATTTCATTGGGTGTTCTATGATGCAAACATTTACATAACTACCCTCTGATGGTTTAATGCTTATCTTTCAAAATACTAATGAATGATTTCAATGTATTTAAGTTAAATGGCCATTTAATCCATTTCTTTCAATTAAAACGTCTTTTGATACGCATTTGTTTGGTTTGGAATGGACTAGAACGATTGTGAGTGTGATATAACTTTCATACAGCGGATTAATAAACAAAATGTTAATATTGAGTAAGAAACTTTGTCTTTATCCGCAAACGAAAATGATTCCAAACTAAACCAAAAGCAGAACTGTTATGCATGTCCAGAATTAATATCTGAATTTTTTTTTTAAACTAATAGAGTGAGTTATTCAATGACTTGCTCACAGAGACGGTCACTTATTTAATTCCTGAACGAATCAGTGGTTTTGAACAAAACGGTTGATTCAATGATCCCATGACTCATTTTTAAAGACGTTAGTTGCCCCCACCTACTAGAGTAATACTCTAAAATAACATGCACAGTAAAAACACAGTAAAACACCCTGCCAATAAATGTAAAATCAGGTTTTTAAGGGAGTGCTTATCATGCAGCCTTACTAGCCTATAAATCTTGAAGGAATACAAATTTATTAACTGTTTAATTTAGGTTTCAACTACAATAGTATATAAACTGATAAAGTTTAGTAGACTGATTTCAGATGATTATTGAGTCTCCAGCAAGAGTCTCCTTTTCTGCCAGTCCTGTTTTCTCCATTGTATTTTAAATTAATCAGATCACCTTTTGTCTTTAATGGCTCTGGGATGGCTCTTAGGAACCAGAGTTCCTGGCCACTATCAGCATTTGAATAGTTATGCTGATTTAATTGGATTGATAATGCCCTCAGAGTAGGGTGTGTTCCTACTTCATTTGCATGCTTTGTCAACCCAATGTAAACTCCTCGCCCTCTAAATGTATAAATTGCAAGGGAACATTTCCCTTAGTTGGATTTGATTGAGATGCTACAGAGATGAAATAAAGAACTTATTCCTCAACAATCTCCTGGTCTGAACTTTGACTTTTCTACACTTGAGAAGAAAATAAGTTTCCAACAATCTCATCTGTTCAGATAAAACGAACAACAATTAGCCATATATTCAATAATACGCTTTTTGATGTTATCTATAAATCTATATATATATATATATATATGTATAATTCATTATGTATAAATTCTTATGTTTGTGTGCCTTTGTGTGCATTCTTAAGATCGGCCTCTAACAAACTCAACAGCATAATTCAGATTCTATAATCATCTTCACTGAAGTTGATGGAAAACAGATATTGAGGTTTCAGTCATGTTTACGTAAGACGGTGAAAGATGTTGAGCGGTATGTATATTAGACTACACGTGTTCAAGTGCATGGAGGAATGAGCCATGAATGCAAAATGACTCTGCAGGAGAATGACATCATAGCAATGATTGACTAGCTGATGTTACTACAAAAACTGCACAGTCCCAAACCGTTCACCAGTGACTATCCTGAGCGCTGACATGGAAATATTCCATTTCATTCTTTGTTACTGGCAAAACATCTACTAAAGAAATATTAGCTCACCAAACCACAGTTAAGCACCACTTTTGTAGTTTCCTTAATTTGCTTCTTATGGGCGGCAGGTGTTGGCGATTCAAGTACTCCACCCAGACCCGTGACCAAGGCTACGTCTACATTACAGTACGGTTAATAATACACACGCGCGTTTTCAGGCGTTTTCCAAAAGTTTCTCATCCACACTGTATACGTCAGAAAAATGCTAAATTCCCCTTACAGCGTATGTGTAAACCCTCATAAAAGCTCACTGAGATGATACAGACTGAACAAGACATAATAAAGTTATCACGCAATGACATTTTATTTAGTAAAATATCTCACCATTTACATTTCCCAAGGCGATGCTGACGTGTGCAGAGGGTAAACCTAACATGGTATTGCACAATCGAGCATTATTAAACACCACACCGAATAATAATGATACATGATCACTTGCATTGGAAAAACGTGCCTCTACCTACATTTTTACAAAACTCAAAAAACGTACCAATACATACAAATCACTAAAGTTTCCAGCTGAAATGAACACTAGAGGCAGTAAAACAGCAAACATCTTTATTCTTTTTCACACAAAATTATGATTACAGAGGCAGATTATTGTATGTTTGGTTTTTCTGATGTTGTAAACTGTCTCTGTCGCTCTCCTGATAAAGCATTGCACTTGTGTTGTGAAGCGCTGTGAATCACGAGTCACGATAAATGAACTCAAATACATGTTTAAATACATATTGGCCATGTTTAGGGTTTAGTTAAGGTGGTACGTTATTTTGTAACGCGATAGAGCACTCATCAGGCATTGCAATTCAGAACTGCTGCGATACGTACAACAACAAATGTAATAAAACGTCAGATTCGCGTTCATCTGTTTCGTATCAACCTGAACACGCTTTTAGTGCCACTCACTGGACATTTCATTTTAAAAAGTGTTGTGAAATGTGCAAGAAGAAATGTCACCACAGACACATTTTTTCAATGAACCTGGGTTGGATAATCCTCTGCTTTATTGTACCAAACAATATCCAACTCAAGGCCACAGAAGCGTCTTTAGCCAGCTGAAAGCGCTAGTCGCTCTGCTGAAAACACCTAGCTATAGGCGCTTGAGAGCGTTTTAGCAGCGCAGCATTTTTTAGCTTGCTATGATACGAATATCCGCGGAAGTGTTACTAGTATCTCATTTCACAGAGAGTTTGTGTTGTTTTTATATAAAAATGTTGATACAATGTTAAGTATTTGCTCTGGCTCTTGTTTTGTTCCGTTATTATGCTTGTTGTTGTCATCTGTTGACGTTGTACAAGCAGAATGTGACGGTTGGTCGGTGTGGTATTAGTCCCGCCCCTCCTCCACTGTGATTGGACGGCTGGGTAAAAAGTGACAGTGACGCTCAGCGCTTCCATTGAAAACAATTGGAGAAATTCGCCAGGCGCATGAATAAAAGCTTTGGTGGACACAGGTCCTAAATGTCATTGCAAACCTAAAAGACTTTCTTCTGCAGAACACAAAAGAAGATATTTTGAGAAACATTGGGGTCCAAACAACATTGGAACCCATTGACTTCCATTAAAAAAATATATTTTTGGGTGAACAATTCCTCTACTAGTCTCCAAACAATTTTACAATCAGCTGTCATATTTGACATATTTGTATTATAAATGCACTGGGCAAGGAAAAGTAAAGGCTTCATTCAGTCAAAAGCTCTTTTGGTTCAGTCAAGAATCAGAGTTTCGCCAAGACCTGTTGTGTTTGGGCTCTCCTCAAAGGAGGCACCCTGTTGGTATGAACCTCTCAATCATTAAAAACATAACTGTGAAAATATGCAGGTCCTTACCCTCTGACTGAACCATTACACGAGCCGGAGCTGGGTTTGATGAAACCTCACAGCTCCCAACGAATGATCCAACACCTCTCCATCGAGGGACGCAGTTTTAACCGCGAGGTTCCTAAACAACAAACTTTTACGATGTGCTTGGGGATAATAGTTCAAGGAATGTTGGAGCATTGAATCTACGGACTAAATCTGGACAGTATAACATTACCTCATGAACGGCTCTGTTTCCAGATCGGGTTTAGTCAGTCGGCTCTCCAGATGTCCATGACCACATTACAGCAGTCACCACAATTTGCTTCTTGTCATAACTATATAGTGCAGGGGGGGCCTTCCCAGAACATCTCGCAACACATTAAAACTGGTTGTCTGTGATTTGTGTGATCTGCGAGAGTTCGAGCATGTCTGCTGTGCACATGTCGGGGTAGATATCATTAAGGTTCAATCTTTGATATTCCAGGCAAGCTGCTCACGAGTCCAAAGGAACTTTTGATTGCCTGTATTTCAAGGTGTTAAACGATACTGCAGTGCCATGATGGAAATCGGATGGTGTTTGAGGTGTTAAGCCAATGATTAGGTGTAAAACAGAGCAGATCTGTGGGAACGGTTCTCTTGACTGGTGAAATACGGTTTGGGAGGGAAGTGAAACACAATAGTTCGCCTGTACTGTAGCTTTTGCCCTTATATCTCTGCAGCATGTTGAGATCTATGAGTTGTGGAGAGCAGAAGGGGACGGATCGTATGTCCTTGTAGCAGATTTGGTAAGCCTTGGAGGAAGCCTTTTGGGTATTTTTGTTTTTCTTGCTGAACTCTCCAGAAGGAGGACAAGCCCGGGTCGCACATGCTCAGTAAAGACCCATTTCCCCAAGAGTCTTCTCCCATGAGGATGTGAAGGGAGACGTTGACTATGTTGTGCTTCAGGGTGGTGGGAAAATGCTTTTCCATGTTCTTGTCTGAACCTTCAATAGAGACAGATCGACACGTATCATAACCTGAAAACCATGCCAATCCAACCGTCTTCATTGACTTTGTATGGCGTGAAGTTGCCTCCTTGTCATTTCTGACTTATAACAAATAGAAACAGCGAAGGTGTATACAGCAAACAAGCTAAAAAACCCCCCAGAAATAAGTTTTATAAGCTGTCAACCACAAAAAGGAGTGTTTAAGGACACAAAAGTGGATACAGGCAATAAGACGTGAAGCATCAGCTGGAACGAATGGATAAATTGTGGGGATCCTGACACTCAGTATGCACTAAAAATACACTACGTGTAGAGAAAACATTTTGTCACTGGTAAGTCAAATATCCAAATGTCAGTTTTATATATTATATTTCTGTAAGCTAAGCAATGCCTGTCACCGATTACGTTCCCCTCCAGTGGGCGTAAGTTAGTTCTCAGAGTAATATGACACATTGTGCTTTGTCTCAATTGCCTGTATCCACTTTTGTGTCCTTAAATGCTTGTTTTTTGGGGGTTGACAGCTTATAAATACTTATTTCTGAGTTTTATAGCTTGTTTGCTGGGCACCTTGTCACATAGCAGCTTTAAGACAGTGTTTTGTTTTTTGTTATAAGTCAGAAATGACAAGGAGGCAGCTTCTTACAATACAAAGTCAATGTGCGTGGCCTAAATGTGCTCTGTCTCTATAGTTAGGGGTTTAAGCCTTCAAATGACACAACTTGTTAAAAGGAAATGTGCCATTTCTTCTCCAAGCAATCAGACGTACACATTTTGCAATGCAGGGATACCATATAATAGGCAGGAAAAATCCCAAAGACTTACATTGATTGAAGGAGGTCCACGAGCAATATAAAAAGACCAGAATATCCTAGAAACTGCATAGCAACACCCTGGCAAATCCTAAAAGGGATAATTCACCCATAAATTAAAATTGTGTCATTACTTACTCACCCTCATGTTGTTCCAAACCTGTATGAGTTTCTTCTGTTGAACACAAAAGAAGATATTTTGAAGAATGATCGACAGACAGTTGACTTCCATAGTAGGAAAAAAAATACAAAAGTCAATGGGGTCCATCAACTGTTTGGTTACCGATGTTCTTCATAATATTTGTGTTCAATAGAAGAATTTTTTTATTCTTTAATTAACTACATGTACTTACTATAGAGTTATGGTTGCAGTTAGGGTTAGTTACTTGTAATTATGCATACTTTACTGTTATTACCAACACATTCTCATCCTTTGGTGTCATAGGTGACGCCATATGACATTTCGTCGAAATCTTACGCACATGGCATCCTTTAGCGTCAATATAACACGCACTGTTATGGGTAGGTTTAGGTCTGGGGTAGGGTACGGTTATGACGCCTTGGGATCTGCGTCTCATATTGACGCTAAAGGATGCCATGTGCGTAAGATTCCGACGAAATGTCAAAAGCGTCACATGTATGACGCCTTGGGATGAAAACGGGCTGGTTATTACTATAGTAAGTGCATGTAGTAGTGTGTGACTACGTCACCTTAAAGGGGTCATATAATGGTACATGCACTTTTACAAGTTGATTGTACTGAAATGTGTGTTGGCAGTGCCTGTACACAACCATCATAAAATGATAAAAATCCATCCAGTGGTTTTGTTTTAATCTCCTTATATGTTTTCCCCTGCCTCAAATCGAGCCGTTCGACCGTGTGACGTCACTAAATCAGAAGCCCCTCCCACGATTGTTGAATGACAGCCGCGTTTCAACACAGACCCGCCCTCGCTCGTGAGAGAGCTGTCAATCATAGTCTGCGCGGACCGGCGCGGTCATTGTTGATGTGCCGGAGCGCTGTCTATGAGCAGAATGGCGTCTAAGCGATTGTGGTGTTCTGTTCTTGGGTGTAATAACGAACACAACAGTCATTTTAATGTTCCTAAATCCGAACCGCTGAAGACGCAGTGGCTGAGTTTGTTTTCGAAGGGAATATTCCCCACGAGCAACGTCAATGCTCTCATGTTTGCGCGAATCATTTCTCACCAGCAGGGGCGGATCTAGAAAAATATTTATGGGGTGGCAAGAGGGGGGCAGGAATTTTTGAGGGGTGGCAACATGGCAGAAGTATATATACTGAATTTAATCACAGTTAACACAGTTTGATGAGAAATCGTATGTATAGGCTACACACTATACTCCACAGTTAACTCCCAAGAAGCTATAAGCTGCATACCGGGTTTTCCCATAGGATTTTGGGAAATCTATGGTGAGTGCAGAGTGCACCCCTGTCCGTCTAGGGGGGTTGGGGGGCATGCTCCCCCGTAAGAAAATTTTGTGCTTTTTAATGTTAAACTCATCAATCTGGTGCACTTTGAGAGTTCAAAATAAAGAGCTCCAACCCATATTCAGTGTGCAAATTGAACAAAGAAAAACTCAAAACTCTTTTTAGTTGTGATATAGTGTCTGTCTACATTACACTACTATATAATAATAGTTATAATATTATGGCCAGTCCAGCCCTGTGTGAGTATAAGGGCAGGGGTGCGTTTAACTTTTGGAGCCAAGGTGTGTCGACCTTTTTTCCCTTTTTTATATATATTATTTTGTTGAGCACCCAACAAGAATCAATTTATAGAATCAATTATATCATTTAAATACTACTAAGATCCATATTACTATCACACGAGCCAATGGCAATTAAATGCACGGATGCATAACGTTAGTCAGATTAATGAATGAAATACAACTGTTCACGAACAGAAGATTGTATTGGACTCATGCTGCATACATACGCAATGACAATTATGCCTACTGTAAATATACAGTATACAGTAAATATACGGTATAGAGTTACAACAATTAGAGTTGTTAAATAAAATACCCTGTGAACATTCACACGTTTGCTTTATGATAGGCTAAAATTTATCTCCACAAATATTAAATAATATTTTCTTAATTCTGCGTATGTATTTTTACTTACTTACATCAATTGCTCGATCAATATTATTATCACATATTTTACATTTATATTTTTAACTGTACACAAACAACTTAATATAGCTAAGTTTGTGTATATTTTACACGTAGTGAAATACTGTAGGCTACTGCTTATAAACACCAGACAGTTAATGATATATGAAACAGATGTTCTTTACTCATCTCACTTGCACAAAATAAATGCAGTAATATAAAGCATAGAAACGCACAGGTGAAATACACTGAAAATGATATGCATTTAAAAATTTGGTCGGGTTGAAAACTTATCTCTCTGGTAATGGAACTCGGTCGCTGTTGTCTCTTGCTCTCGCTGTCTCCCGCTCTCGCGGTCAGATCACCGGACGTTTTCGCCGGAAGTATTTGCCCACACAATAAAGTACGAACGTCAACGGTCGTCATATTATGCATGGAGCGAATTCACTGCAGTCGGACATTGGAGATTCGCGTTCGTAAATTGTCAAATTGGCCATAACTTTTAATTCGTTGCTGCCAACTGGGGTGGCAGCAGGGGTGGCAAGGCTTTCTTTTAGGGTGGCATTTGCCACCCTATGCCACCCCGGTAGATCCGCCCCTGCTCACCAGACTGCTTTATAAACGAGGGTCAGTAAAGCTGGATTTGCTAAGAAGCTGCTCATGAAAAAAGGATCGGTACCAGATATTCGTGTTCCTGCTGAACCTCCAGAAGAACGGAAGTGAGTGTAACGTTTTATTAAACTTTATATTAATATTTATATTAATCTTTGCAAATCGCTAGCTGCACGCTTCACAATGAATGCGTCTAAGGTTTACACTCAGGGTACATTACGGCATGTTTTCTATGTACGACGTTCTCAATATGATTCATAATCCCACGTTTATACTGAACAACGCGTTATTGTGTTATTGTGTTGCAAACGGTGTACGCACAGAACAGAGAGGCGGAGTCAGCAAAGCTCATTATCATTTAAAGTCATATGCACTGAAACGGCGTGCTGAAAACAGAGCTGTTTTTGACCAAGTAAAATAAGTGTTTTCTTACAATACTAATGAGAATTTTGAATTAAAGTATATTACAAACTTTTAATTTAGACCCTAAAGAATCATATTAGCTTGTACAAAAATGGCATTATATGACCCCTTTAAAATAAAGTATTACCAAGATTTTCAATCACGGCTACACCAACCATTTCTGTCCCAGACAGTGTACTTCCATCATTCTGAATAAGTGGCGTGACATTGCCAATGTCGATTGAGTAAAGAATAGTGTTTCTCACATTCTACCAACAGTTTTCATTTGGCAGCACTGCACATGTGGAAAGATCGGATGGAAAGGATCTCATCAAACGGGGACTTGATGAAGCCAAGCATTGCTGCATTAAAGCTGGCAGGAATAAGACCGACTGCCCTTCACACACTTTAGTCATCTTGGCCCGAAAGGTTTTAACTCATCACCAGACTCCCTGAAGAACAACTTAACAGATTTTTTACTGCTGCCTGGACCTTGGGAAAATTAGTTTTGTAGTGCCAAAATTATCCTCCCCCACTCGTTCTCCTTCATCATCTGCGTTTCTTAATAATTACCTCTGACTTGTTCTATTCCCTGCTCTATCATTCACTTCTGCCCTCTGTTTCCTCACAGCATGTGCAGCAAGTTTCACAGAAAGTATATTTAGTGGTGTTTGCAAAGGCAGAATCAATATTATTATTGCTCGTATTTAAGGTTAGGGGTTTGTTATAAACTCTAATCTAGGTATTAAACCTCAACCTACCCTGCCCGCAATGTTAGTGATACTGACATAAATGATAGGAAAAGTATGCAATTGTTTTACTAAACAGTCAGACTAAGATGAGATGTTCTTAAATATTTTCTTAATTGTTTTGTCTTAAATATGCCATATTATGCCCTTTCACAAAGTCTAGATGTTGTGTTTGAGCTCTACTAGAACAGGTTTTCCTGCTTGAATGTTGATTATTCTCCTCATATTCTCCACTGTTGCGGCTCCTCTTTTCCCAGTCTGTCAGTAACGCTCTGGACTGTGTTTCCTGAAAGCATCGTTAGCCAACTATGGTCTCAAGTTTTGTCGTTATCAGCATAGTTTAACTAGTCTGTGTTTTCCAAAACCCTATAGTTCTATAAAACATTTGCAAACAGCATCGCAAAGTTGTGTGTTTAGAGCGACAGATGTCGAGCTGTGGTTAGAAGCCGAGTTTCTAGTTTGCATGACATGTGGACTAAAGTTGATTTCTTCAACGATGAATCGTACTACGGTAGTTAAGCAGCGAGTGACGTCTCTGTACGGGAAACACACCTTGTTTACTTCCTGTCTCTATGAAGCCCCTCCTTCTGAAAAGCACACTGTGCTCTGATTGGTCGGCTGGAGCAGTGTGTTGTGATTGGTCGAGCGGTTCGAGTGTGTTTGGGAAATGTCCCGCCCCTTTCCATAACCGCCAGTTTAACACACTACTAACTAACTCAACCAGGCCACGCCCCTTTATTCTGCGCATGAATTATTATAATGAGGAATATTGTGACGTGTTCGTTCCCGGAAGAAACTCAAGATACAATGGAGGCGTTTCAGGGACTTTATCCCAGTGGATGTTCTATTCAAGAACACGCAATAGTACAGATGTTCATGATCTCATTTTCGTCAAAGCATTGACGTGTATCCAGTGATTAGCTAATGACTGATCATTTCTTTTGAACATTTTGATCAGTTCTGTTTTGTCCATCACTGGGAAATATCATCTCGCTGTGGTTTCCCACTTGAAATGCACATGCTTTGCTTTCATATGCTTTGTCCAAGTCGAAAGAGCAGATGGTTAACCTGTTTCTCTGATATCTCAAGCCTGTGGATTCCTCCACCATATGCAGACTTTGGCAGTTCACGTCAAGGTCAGGCAGCTGGAAGAGATACGAGTCTAATTATACATTCAAAAACAGATTGGAAAAAGTGGAGAAATTCGGCAAAAATGAAACATCACACGAGCTTCCGAAAACTCGCCTACAGATGAACACAGTTTATAGTCGGACAGCATTGTACCAACTTACTTCCCGTAATGTTTTGACTGTGCGAATCACTAGCTAAATATATGACGCTTTTTCCAAGCCTGAAATATGTTTTGGCTGTTCCTCTGTGTTTTGTCTAGCGAGTGTGTATTTGTTTTACTGTAGTTCAAAGTTTGGTTACAGTTCACAATCGGAGTTAAACAGATAGTTCAGCTTTGATAGCGATTTTTAAAGTGAATTTGATCTTAGTTTCTAGGCCTTGGATCAAACAGGCAAACGAATGTAAGGGCCACCACAATTCAATTGAAATTCATTTGAGAAATGGAAGTTAATTACCTCTTGCTATATAAAGAACATTTCCTTTGATCAGTGACACATGTAGTTATAGCTTATTAACTGCTACTGGCAATCAACAGGTCTTGTATTCAGATGCTTCGTATTCATTAAGAAATGTGGGAAACATTGCAAAACTGTTTAGCTAGTGCACCTACTTAAGCTTTACAAGTTTTAGTTTAACTAACTAAGCCATTTTTACTCTCTCTCTCTCTCTGCCTCTGAACAGACCGATTGATTCTATAGTGAATCAGTTCTTTTAGATGATTCATGTAAGTGAACCAATGATTCACCTACATTTAAAGGTCCCCGCACTGCATTTTAGGTCTTATTTATATCTTGTTTTTATAGAAAATGATCACCAAAATTACAATTTTCCCGTTGATTTTTTTTTTCTTCATGCCTTAAAATATCTCGAATGTAACTCGACACCCTTGCCTCATTTAGTATGCGCGGTTCTATGAATATGCAAATGAGCCCCGCCTCCACTCACTCACTCAGCTCAGAGATCCACTGGTTGACGATCACACGTTGATCTGATTGGTTACAAGGTCGTTTGTGACGTCAGAAACACCAGCGATTTCAACCCGTGTTTTTGAGACTGTCTTTGGTTCACTGCAGTTTTAAGGAGGAAATACTCAGCAATGCTGTCGACTTATGAACTTACACATGGTTCGTCTTAAAGCGTATTAAAAACACCACATAGACACATAAACAACATTAAAAGCTTGATTTTCACCACAGGGGGACTTTAAGACTTTAAGACCCTCTGAAACTAAAAGTCAATAGCCAACTTTAAAGATCAAAATGTCAAGTAAACAAAACATTCACTCATATATATACGAGGAATCATGATGTAAGGCTCTTCCGTGACAGACGTGGGTCGAATTATTAAATCTTATGCTTCTTCATTCAGGATCAACGGTCAGGGGGTCGATATATTGCCTAAACCAAGGACACATCCATAAACACTGGATATTAGCCAAAGTCTGCTCCATTATTTACGGAGCGCTTGAATAAACACAAGCGCCTCCGAGATCAATGGTCATCTTCATGTCTTTTTGCACAGGAATCTCAAGTATGAAAGGCAATGTTCTGCAAATGCGTCCCAGTCCCTTGAGCTTTAGTGATATTTGATGGGTAGTTTGGTAATGACCCGGGAACAAAAACCTCCCGGGACTCGTTCCAGCTGTGTGCACCAAATCCATGGATGCTGAGTGTATCGCACGCTACGTGTCCTCGGGGAAACACAATATGAACGGACCACCCACTATCTGAGGGTTTGTTGCGGAGGCTAGGCTAGGCTAGCTTTAGCGCAGAGCAGGGGATCTAGCGAATTCCCTTGGTGCCGTTCTTGAGTCCTTAATCTTTCATGGTGTTTTCCTCTTTAAGCCTGAAGCTGATTGAATCTGCCGCTCAGAAAGACTGTACTGAAGGTCACAGGAGATGTAATACAGAAACCCCTTCTGTAAAATTGGTTTACTTGGTCTGTCAACTTGTCCTGCAGTGGATATTTATAATAGACAGCCAGAAATTTACAATCAAAACAGGCCAATATATTGATATTATGCAAACATCGTATTTATAGAGCAAAAGTGGGAGCCATTCCACAAATACCACGTTTGTCACAGACTGGAATAATAATCATAAGAAATGAATACATCAGTATCATTGTGCCAAATACTAAAGTCACCATTAGACTTTCCAAAAGAAATGTTAATATGAACTATTAGATGAGACAATGATTTCCATCATAATAGTCTGCATGTTAAAACTGGCACTAGATTAGGGATTTTCAAAAGTCTCCCTGTGGTGAAAATCCAGCTTTTAATGTTGTTTATGTGTCTATGTTGTGTTTTTAGTACACTTTACGACAAACCATGTGTAAGTTCATAAGTCGACAGCATTGCTGAGTATTTCCTCCTTAAAACTGCAGTGAACCAAAGACAGTCTCAAAAACACGGTTTGAAATCGCTGGTGTTTCTGACGTCACAAACGACCTTGTAACCAATCAGATCAACGTGTGATCGTCAACCAGTGGATCTCTGAGCTGAGTGAGTGAGTGGAGGCGGGGCTCATTTGCATATTCATAGAACCACACATACTAAATTAAGCAAGGGTGTTGAGTTACATTCAAGCTGTTTTAAGGCATGATGATTTTTTTTCAAGGAAAAAAGTTTAAATGTGTCATCATCACGTGATCAAAGATGAGTTTTAAGGGATACATTTTTTGACTAGAGAGGCTTTAAGCTATATAATAGAAGAACATGATTTACAAGAAAAGCCCTAGCCTTGTAATCTTAGTGTAATGATTTAATCCTCTGGAGGTTAGTTGAAGTAAACCCAAATGCAACTTTAATTCCTAAACATAATCAAACATAAAAGAAAGGCATGACAAGGCACGAAATTGGCAACGCAAAACAAGACCATCAACTGGAAACATTCAATACTCGACAAAGACACAGGGCAAACATGAGGGCTAAATACACACAAGACTAATGACAAGACAAGGGACACCTGTGAACAATTAAACAACATAACAGACGAGGGAACACATGGCAGGATCACATGACTAGAACAGGGGATCACATGACTAGAACAGGGGATCACATGACTAGAACAGGGATCACATGACAGACAAGAACAAGGAACAACAAACAAAACCCACAACTGACACTTAGCTTATTTTATTTTTGTACTTTTTTTCCATAGTATTTTTCTTTTATGCACCTGATACTGTTTTAATGCAAAATGCTGTTGTTTTTACATGACAAATTGTTCAATTAAAAGTAATAATAATATATGACGTCCAATCGCCACCATTAAGATTTGAAAGTGAAAAAAACATTTTTTAGTAAATAAATTCTTAAATTCATTGTTCTTCACTCCAATATTGTATGACCTGGAATATAGAAACATGGAAAATATTGTTTTTAGTTACTTGAATTACACACTAATGACACAGACTTTTGAAATTAACTTTATCCACAAAAATAACTTTTCTGCGAGTATAGAAACAGAAATAGGTTATAGATATATGATTGTGTAGAGAAAACATCGGTTGCTGGCCTACGTTACCTTGTTGGACTGGCAGAGAAGAACACATTAACCTGGACTAGGCATAATGGATTTATTCTGTCACATAAACCCAATTTGTTTTTATTTGTCTTGGATCATTCCCGTAACGGTGTGGAGTGTGTGTGTGTGTGTGTGTCTGCGAGCGGTCTGGATGGGGTTTCATGCTGTCTACTGTTATGCAAAGACATTTTGCTCCCTTGAGAGGAGTGTGTGTGTCTGTGTATGTCATCATGACCTGACTATGAGTCAAACTGATCTCAGGTCAAGCCTGGAATACACATCTCCTTGACTTACTGAACTTGCAAATACACACACACACACACACGTAAAAAACAGTAACGCACAAATCTACACAGCAGAGGGCTTTGCGTGTCATTCATTCTCACATGAAGAAGAGTCTGTCTATGCAGTGAATGATAATGGTTTGATAGACGTGGACGGCCAGTGTCTCGGTGTCTGGAGCAAAAGCATATAGAGCGAATCATAGTCGTACTGTAATTGATCTGAAGACCAGCCCATGCACTAAAATAACAGTTTATTATAACAGATGCATATGATTGGCTGAACCAAAGCCATTACTGTACTTGAAATTGCCATTTATTTTAATGAATAATTTAATAAATCTGGACAAAATAAAATGAGCGTCATGCATTGCCCAGTGATGAATTATCAACTCGTGTGTGTGTGTGTGTGTACACTCATGTGGTTTTTTTTGTAAGTAAGGGAAAAAATGGTTATTAGAAGTTGTCCCTATTGTGATTGTTAGGATTTCCATGGATCAGCGTTCTCCCCCAAAAGTGATTAAGACCAAACCGTAAGTCGTAGAGACTTGAAACTTTGAGAGATGGTAGTACTCACACCGTCTACAATGCCACCAATGCTCGCCCCGATCGGCCTGATGGTGGCGCTACAGCGGTCAAAAGTATGCAATGGCTCATACATTTTCGGGAATTGTCGATTTATTAGTTCTAGGTTTTTCACCCGATCAGAACCAAACCAGTGCAGAAAGATCTGAGTGTCAATAATTATCCAAAAAATATCGAAATTTTGATTGCGGGACCAAAACGTTCGGCCGTGGACACTTTTACAAAAACAGCTAGTCCTCTTAAATGCAATGAGATAATTTCACCAAACTCGTATACCTATGTATGGGCTCGGTCTGTGGTCGTGTAAAAAAGGACGCCATGACTGGCCACTTGGTGGCGCTATAAAAAAAATAATAATTATACGCAACAGTCAGTCCGATTGCGTTGAAAACTGGCGGTGCCATGATTATCTACGAGGACATTCACGTATTTCGAAAACACGGCCCCCGTTGTCCAATGACGTTCGAGCGGCTGTCAGACAAGGTTAAAGGGATACTTAAGGATTTAGCATTAAGCTTTGTATTAGTAGAAAACCTGTAGTATTTTCAAATTACCGTGCTTTCCACCCTCATATCCCCCTGAGATGAGAGATTTATGTATTTTTTGTCTGGAAAATTTTTTTGGGCCTAAAGACTACAGTCAGTAGTAGGGGCTGTCCCGCATGTCCTCAACCCGCCCATAGAGGCTGGGATCTCACTCACAGAATGTACACACAGTGTCGGACATCTTTTTCTGGAAGCTAAGCTAGCAGGCTCTTGTTCTGTGGAGAAAGCGGAGTAGTAGGGGTTACCATTCATCCTCTTTTTCACGGCTGCCGAGATCGTACAAAATGTCCGGGATTCAGCTTTTGCTTTCTGCAGTCGCCATGCATTGTTTACATGCACACCTTTTGTTTCAATCTAACTGAATTCATTCCGATTGGTGAATCTGAATGTAGTGTTTAAATGAACGCTAAACAAGTGATCGGTTGATGTGCGTTTTAACATTGAAATAACATTGAAATGCTAAGAAAATTCCCGCTCCTCCGTGAGAGATACGAGACCGGTGCGTCTCACAGGTGTCGCTCATCGGTAATCACGCCACCGGCCTCGTCCTGCTCGCCACAGTAAACATGATGAATGACGACTGTAGAACGCAAAAGCCGAATCCATTTTGGGCGATCTCGAAATCCTGGGCACACTCATCACGGAGACTCACTAGTAGCCTAGACTTGTTGTTTAACTACTGCGCTCTGTTACTGGTAGGCGTGGCCTCCTAGGGCACCGAAGCAAGTGCATTCTGGGAGTTGTTGTCTTTCATCCACATAAGCCAAAAATACATTTTCTGGCTATTCTCAGTCTAGAAAGCTCCAAATTCAAAAATAATTTCACATTTCTTCTACATAACTGACCCATTTTAAATACACATTAATCTTTCCAGAGGTGAAGTATCCCTTTAACGGAGGCCAATCAGGGGTGCGTTTCCCGAAAGCATCGTTAGCCAACTATGGTCGCAAGATGGTCGCAATTTCCATTGAACTCTATTGGTAACGACGGAACTTGCGACCATAGTTGGCTAACGATGCTTTCGGGAAACGCATCCCAGAACGAAACTCGCTGGGCCTGTTTGAAAAACATAAATAACCTGTCACCTTGGGGGGCGCCTTCGTGTTTTTCACGTGCGTAATGGATTGTATATCACTCGATTTTTCGCGCATTGGCGAGACATTCATACCACATGGTAGAGCTCCTCAGTCTGAGCAACTTTGTTCGTTAAACATTGGAGATTATTCCAAAAACCAACTTTCACGAAAACCTTTATAACTATTAAAAAGCTTTAAAACTACTATATTTCCTAGTAAATTGCCCGTATTGGCTGTAAATCGTCTTTTCCATCTATGATCTAATTGGTTACGTGCTTGCTAATTTAAACATAATACCTTCATACGAATGTGCTTAAAGGCCTTAAAATGCTTGAACCCCAAGAATGGCTGCTTTGAGGTATATTTGAACACTAGTTTCTTTCATCATATTTCTGTTGCTGCTATTTTGTAAAGTAAACCATTTTTCTGGTGGCTTCCTGCATTGATAGTCACTGATTTTGGTAAATGTTTGTGTAAGGAGATTGTGTGGCTCTTTGCTTGATTTTATGCACCTGTTGGTAATCGGTGTAGCTGAAATAGCCAAACCTGTAAATTAAGAAGGGGTTGTCCACATACTTGCGGCCACATAGTGTATATTAAATTATTCTTCCCGTGCTTCATCTGGAATGAAAAATATACACCGAAGACTGTTAATGTAGCGTTTTTAAATGCAATCCTGCATGCAAAAAGTGGCTTGCAGAGGAAAATTCTGCCTAAGCTTATCCATCATGTCATTGGCATCTGAGCCGCCCAAGTTCCTTACTAAAGAAAATTTCCTGTACAGAAAGCATCGTTGCACATAAACCCTCACTTCCTCAGCAGGACCATTGTGAAGCTTAGCAAAGAGCTATTAATCGAGAGCTTAGGGATGGGAATCCATGAATCCAACAGACTTTGGAAATGTTTTGCTCTCGTTCCTTTGCGCTCATTTTTGTGGAGGAGGCTTGACAAGGACATGAAATAGAGAGGAAGGGAAGACAAGAGCTTATTATAAACTGTTTTTCCCCTTAATATTTCTCCTCATTATCTTTCAGTTTATGACTGGCTTATGAACCCGTTTCCTAAACAGAAATCTAGAGAGTAAAACTGTTTATCACCACAATGACCTATAGAGAAAAATTGGCATTAAAGTCATTTGCGATTTTTTTATGATTTTTTGGGTTTAACAACTGATGTAATATATTTTCTATACGTATAATTGCTTTCTTCAAAACCATGTGGAATAAAACAACTTGCAAAGTCTGCGTGGGTAAATATTTTGTCACTAACGTTAATTCTCAATCATGTAAAGCCCTATAGAAATGATTGGATTTTATCATGAAAATTTGCCAAACAATGATCATTTTTAGCAACTTAAAAGTAAAAACGTATCATTTTGTAAATTGAAAGTGTATGGTTTCATTTGGTCTAAAACAACCTGAATTCTTGTCAATCCAAGTTAAGAAGTTGTGGTTGATATAGCTTTGGAAATGGAAGGTTACATTCATTGTGGGATATGTCAAATCTTGCAGATTCTTGCAGCACATTCACTCTATGCGTTTCTTAGGAATCAAACCTTGGTGTTGGTAGTGTCTTGCTTGGTCAAGCTACTAAAACCAATTTTAAAAGTTTAAACATTTTAGGTAGTTACGAGCCAGCATGTGTCAAATAGAAAACACAAAGGAAAGGAGTCTTATAGGGGCAAGCCACTGTTTTGATGAGATCTAGCAGAGAAACGATCTACTGTACCACCTATACTTATTTATCTAAATCAGTGAACCATCTGCGAAGAATGAAAGCTTCACCATTAATGGAGTCTCAACCATGGCAAGCACTTCAAGTGCATTTGAGATAAACTTGACACTTTTATCAGCGTCCAATAACAAGATATCAGAAACACATCTCTGCAGTTTTGAGAACAAAGAGCCCAAGAGCGGCGGATGAGTTAACACCATTTGTGCTAAACGTGTTTCTTAAAACAACTGATGGCTTCCATATTTGAGGTCCTTCGTGCTTCTTGATGTTTAATGTGATATCAGATTCTCTCCGAATGGGAATCAGGTTTGCTTTTCCTATTATAGTAAATCACATTCACATTTTATTTTAAAAACTAAGCTGGTTTCTCCTTTATTTCTGTGGCCTGATGGATTGTCTTGCCACTGCCGCCTCTTGCTTGCTTTAGTTTAAAAGACGCTTAATATTCAGTAATATCATCGATTTGACTGCTCTGACTCTATTGAATGAGAACAAAACTTGAACTGATAATGATGCATTTTCTTTAGAGCTGCTGAATCAAATTTGTTTCATAATTAACTCTTATTTTAAATTCACTGTTATTGAACTCATCTGAATCAACATCGAACCGACTCAAGCTGAATAACGAGACTATTGTCTTCTGTAGACCTGCTTATGGCTGAATTGAACATTAATTCATAATTGATGAACTTGAACTGAATCAACATTGAATTGATCTGAATGACATAGTCTTGTTAGAGCTGCTTTACAGCAGAATTTGAATTAGTCTCATATTTGATTTTTTGCGTCATTGATTCTTTTAAATTCCTGTTTATTGCAGTAAAGCTGCTTTGCATAAAGGTGTATGGCCTCTCCATTTAATCTCATTGATGTCTAGTTGATATAATTGAGATAAAGGGATGTAATGTTGTTATGGTATCACTTTACAATAAGGTTCATTAGTTAACATTAGTTAATGTATTTACTAACATGAACTAACAATGGGCAATAAATTTGTTACAGTATTAATCTTTGTTAATGTTAGTTAATAATAAACACAGCTGTTCATTGTGTGTTCATGTTAGTTCACAGTGCATTAACTAATGTTAACAAATACAACCTTTGATTTTAATAATGTAAGTAAATGTTTAAATTTACATCAACTAAGATTAATAAATGCTGTGGAAGTATTGTTCATTACTAAGGTAATTAACTAATGAACCTTATTGTAAAGTGTTAGTTGTTTTTTCTTTCCTTTGGGTAATTCTATGTATCTCTCTCTTCTGTTCCAGATTCAGACCTTAGCATGAGGACGCTTAGTACTCCCAGTCCGGCCCTCATTCTGAACCCAAACCCTTCCCGTGTCTCCCCTCAAACAGTCCCAAACGGCCATGAAACGTCCTCCACCTCATTTCCCGTCCCGGGGGAAACTGTGGCCATGGTTCACCCGCCTCCAGGCACTCGCTCACGGCCTTCAAAGGCCCCTCACACCGCCCTCATTGACATCCTTCCCGACCCTGTTTTACTCCACGTCTTGTCTTACCTGTCCACTCCTCATCTGTGCCGCTGCGCTCGAGTGTGTCGCCGCTGGTATAACCTGTCCTGGGACCCACGGCTCTGGAGTCGCATTCGTTTGACCGGAGAGTTGCTGAACGCGGACCGGGCCCTGAAGGTGCTCACCCATCGGTTGTGTCAGGACACTCCCAGCGTGTGTCTGACGCTGGAGACGGTGGTGGCCAGTGGCTGTCGGAGGCTGTCGGACCGCGGGCTGCGTGTGATGGCCCGGTGCTGTCCCGAACTGAGGTGTTTGGAGGTCGCAGGCTGCTATAATGTGTCCAATCATGCCGTGTTTGATGTGGTGTCCAAGTGTCCCAATCTGGAGTATTTAGACGTATCAGGTAAAATTGGCAAAAAATTCAATTGTTGATGCCATTGGGTGAATCTCATGAAACCTGTCAAGAACATGTGATAAAATAAATATTTACTCCAATTTAAAAGAGAAAATGAGAAATTACATTTTAAAAGAGAATGAAGGCGATTTTAGAAACATTTCTACATTGTGATTTTACAATTTCACAATTTATTATGATTAAACAATTAAACCCCCACCTTCAGTATTTCAATTTCTTATTACTTTGTAAAAAGTGTTGAGATATATATAGACATATATACACATCGTACAAAATTATAAACACAACACTTTTGTTTTTGCCCCCCTTTTTCATAAACGAAACTCAACGATCTAAGACTTTTTCTATGTACACAAAAGGCCTATTTCTCTCAAATATTGTTTACAAATCTGTCTAAATCTGTGTTAGTGAGCACTTATGCTTTGCCGAGATCATCCATCCTCCTCACAGGTGTGGCATATCAAGATGCTGATTAGACAGCAGGATTATTGCACAGGTGTGCCTTAGGGCTGGCCACAATTAAAGGCCAGTTTTATCACACAGCACAATGTCACAAATGTTGCAATTTTTGAGGGAGCGTGCAATTGGCATGCTGACTGCAGGAATGTCCACCAGAGCTGTTGCCCGTGAATTGAATGTTAATTTCTCTACCATAACCCCCCGGACCCCCCCATTTTTTTTTCATTTTTTTTTTTCATTTTGGCTCCTGCGATGGGTGGGGGGGTGTCCCATCCCTGTGCGTTGAGCCGACCAGATGAACCAGTTGTTTCCAGTGCTGACGGTCTTGTGCCAGCTGCTCTGCATCCTCCACAGCAACTCCATGTTGTTGGAGGTCGCTCGCAAGGACGTCGAGCCCCCCAATACAGTAAAACCCCAATACGGACCCCCCCAATACAGTAAAACCCCAATACGGACCCCCCCCAATACAGTAAAACTGCACATTTCACAGTGGCCTTTTATTTTGGCCAGCCTAAGGCACACCTGTGCAATAATCATGCTGTCTCTGTGTGTGTGTGTGTACAAACATTTAAATTGAAGGCAGTTTTTATATCAACTTTTTAATAACAGAATTGTTTAGTTTAGTGAAATAGTTTGTAGGTAAATAGATTGTTGGTGACAATAAAAATTTTTTCAAACATACATTAAATAATAAAAACATCACTAACAGGTTAAGTAAAAATATTAGGGATGCACAATATATAGGCCACCATTTCGGTATCGGCTGATATATGTTCAGCTTTAATGTTATCGTTATCGGCCCGATAAGAAACTTTGGCCGATATATTAAAGCCGATAAATGATGGATTATTTCCCTCAGCTGAGACGCTTCAGATCTTCAGCACTGTTCAACATGATGGTTTTGAATTGCTTGAAATATGACTGAAATAACTTCAAAAAGGAAAATACAGTTCAGTGCAACATGTGCAGCACAAGTCTGTCATATAGGCTACATACAATTATAATATTATAAAATTAATTATAGTTGTGTGTTTGGGACATGGCTTTTAATGGTGAGACTTTTGTTTTTGTAATCAGGCTCTCAAAAATTATATAAAAATCTGAATTTAGATTTATCGGCCAATCGGTTATCAGCCTTAAAATATTAAAAATATTATTAAACGGCCAAAAATGTCATATCGGTGCATCCCTAAAAAATATAATGAAAATGTACTACAATGCATATATTTATACAAATGCTATTCTCCTAAGTTATAAATTTTTTCTAGCTTACTAATGAGTTTATGGACATTGAATAGCTTTCTTGAGGTAAATGTAACGCTAAGTGCCACAGGTGGGCTGCAAACTTTAATTTGTGTGGCACATCCATTATGCGTGAGACCTGGTCAACAAGTAAAACAAGTCTTGATTATTTTTAAGAGCTTTTGTGATGGATTAGCCGACATTATGCATCGGAATAGCATGTTTGGTTGTGGATTTATTCAGGGAGTAATTCATAGTGGTGATGTTTTTCTGGGAAGGCTGGGGAAAAGATTATGGGATCTAGGAATCACTGCCAGTCTCCCAGTCTTTCTCTGGGGGAAGGTGAGGTCTGCTCGGTTTGAAAGATGGACTGCTAACCTCAACCAAAGTGTAAGAGTCCGTCTGCTGAGTTCATTGTACGAGTCCCACACAGTTATTCATCATGCAGAGGGCACAGCATGCGTTCTGCTATCCACAAGTAATACGCCCTTTGTTGCAAAAAGTATCCCAAATTTCTTGTGGTTACATTTACTTTTAAAAGCAGGTAGTATAACTGCAATAGGAGCAAAAACAGATACTACCTTGTTTTGGTTCCATATGAGGTTTCTGGATTTTATTTCTCTATTATTTTCTCTGGCCTTTATTCTCACTCTATTTCATTTATTCACCTCGATCTGAAAACCTGATGTAGATTTTAAATTTCAGAATTGTAAAGAAATTTCACGTTGACTATTTTCCTGTTGCTTAATGCTCTTAGCAGTTCCAGTGCAGGAATAGGATCAAAACAACTGAAACTGATGCTCATACATACATTTAAGGACATATTTAATAACAAGAAATTGCCTGTTTTTTATATTAGACAGGAAGTTAAAATAAGACTAATGTCCCCCTGTCTAAAAAGGTTAGAATAGTTAAAGGGATAAAACATAGCTTATATCATAAGCCATTGCTATAATTTGTATTCATTTACCATAATAACTAACTCACTCTAGCAAAACATTAGCAGCTGCCAAGAAATCTCTAGCAAATGGCAAATAACTACTATAACTACTTCGTTTTCGAAGCCCAAAGTGGGCGGAGCCGGCCGTCGCCATCTTGGCCGTGCGTCACCCCCGGATAAACGAAAATGGGTAAAGAGGCGGATTAGCTGACGTGACGTGACGCTAACGCTAGCAGACAAACGCTAGTAGTGACAGCAGCGGCAATCCACCTGTCACTCTAGTGGCCACGCCCTTAATTATGCACAACTTCAAGGCTTAATATAATTAAAACGGATGAGTTATAAAAAAATTCACCCCCCTCACAGTTGTAATGATGGGCAAAATTAGCTATATAGACCAAAACCACTTTTTGTTCCAGTCTGTAAACAATAAACATTTTTTTCCTGCTGTAAAGTTGGGCATATTAACATGGGGGTCTATGGGATTGACTCTCTTTTGGAGCCTGTCTCTAGTACTAGTGATTGTATATTAGCACCCTTTCAATCTGTGATGTGAAATGCTAGTCTTAAAGGGGAACTTGGCAACTATTTCAACTTAAAGGTGCTCTATGTAACTTTTCTTCTAAAATGAATCCTTTTTTTATTGCCTGTGTGTGAAGGGGTTGTAATCACGCATTACAATGATCCACTTGTCTGGTTTTGCCATTACCTCTGAAGGCCAGTATTCCTATTTCTATGTGAAGTCTCCGGGTCGGATTTTCTGCGAAATCCATCGGATGTGACGTGCATGCGCGCTCCCGAGCCTCTCTCCTTTATATACAGTCTATGTGACGGCACTGCAGCGAACGACATGGAGTCTGATAACACCAAACACTCCTGCCTCCAGCACAACACACACTCCAACACAAACTCCACATAAATGTAAAAAACAAAACAAAAATGTATCTGCTGAAGCTCGTCAGGCCAAACGTGAATCGGATCGGCTTTTATTGTGATAAATGACAAGTTTTCAGATATGCTGAAATAAATAATGGTAAACCGTAATGAAATAGCAAGGTAAACTACAACATATATGAGACATGAAATGAATACAAAAGTTCCAGGATATCAAAAAGTAGGTGCTTTAGGATGTAACTTTTATTTTATGTACTAGATCTACTGTCTAATGTCACTCATCCCACTACTATCATATTGTTTATAATACACATTTCCAGACACGTTCAGTACAGTAATGTTACTTCCTACGATCTCACTGTTACACTGAAATTGTTCAGTCTAGTTTACTAACCGTTTTCGTTATCATATTATACATTCATCTATGTTGACATTGCTGATTGTGAAAGATACACGAATAGTTAGTGAAATGCCTTATGCTAGATAACACCACATGTCGGCTAAATGCAGTCAATGTAACGTTATCATGGTACGAGCATGGAGCATTAGTTCAACGACAAGCTGATAAAAGTAGCCTATTATTGTAAAGTTACATGAGTTTCCAGCATGTTGTGTGATGCTTTCTCCGGTGTGTTGAAAGTCTCAGTGTGGCCTTGTACCATGAGTGATCGCTCTTGTGTTCGAGCACGCGCAAGAGCACGCCACGAGCGCTCTTGTAAAAATTGGTTGCGATCTGAAACATCACCGATAGAGGCCGCTAAAAAATACATATAGCACCTTTAATAAAACGGTTTAGAAATCATTTGGTTGTTTTAATAACCTGTTCCTGTGAAAATTGTGACTTTCCCCGCTTCCCTCAACGTTACCAGGCGGAAAACCAACCTTGCAACATGGGGAAGAACGAGACCGAGCGAGAAACACAAACTGCTTTATGGCAATTCGACATAAACACACACGCCCCCCTCAATGTGTATGATGTATTACCCACCTCTGTAGACATAGCTCCACACGATAAAGTTGTCCGGCTCCGATAATAACAAATGCACATGAGCAGTGGTAGAAAGGGGGAGGAGGGTGCCGCAAGTGAGTTTTTTTTTTACGACAGTGTTGTGAAATATACGGCTAACCGCTGTAGGGGGAGCTGATGAGAAAACATGCGAAAACAAAAGTGAAAATCAGCGAATAAATGGCTAGAGTTGCCAAGTTCCCCTTTAACATCCAGATATTTAAAGTTTGTCTTGATGAACTTTACTTTTCTATTCATAAACTATAATAACGATAATATTCCCTGCCTTCCCCTCAGGCTGCCCTAAAGTGACGTGCATCAGCCTGACAGAGGAGACGTGCCTCCAGCTCACTCCTCTTCACGGACAGCAGATCGGCCTGAGACACCTGGACATGACGGACTGTGTCTCACTGGAGGATGAAGGCTTGAGGACCATCGCATTTCACTGTCCGCATCTCACACACCTTTACCTGCGTCGCTGCAGCCGCCTAACAGACGAGTCTCTGAGACAGCTAGCACTGCGCTGCTCCTCTTTACGCGAGCTTAGCCTCAGCGACTGCCATCTGGTGGGAGACTTCGGCTTGCGTGAGGTCGCTCGTCTCGAGGGACGCCTACGCTATCTGAGCGTAGCACATTGTATGCGCATAACAGACGTTGGATTGCGTTATGTAGCACGCTACTGTCCGCGGCTACGCTACCTGAATGCACGGGGCTGCGAGGGGCTAACGGACCAGGGTTTGAGCCATTTAGCTCGCAACTGCCCCCGATTGCGCTCTATCGATGTCGGTCGCTGCCCGCTGGTGTCGGACGCTGGGTTAGAAGCATTAGCACGCGGTTGTGAAGGCCTACGAAGGCTCAGTCTGAGGGGCTGTGAGAGTTTGACGGGGAGAGGGCTAATGGCGCTAGCGGCGGGATGCCCCGAGCTACAGCTACTAAACGTACAGGAGTGTGATGTGCCACCTGAGGCGCTTCGACTCGTCCGACAGCACTGCAGACGCTGTGTGATCGAGCACACCATACCTGCTTTCTACTGAGGGGACAGGGGTGTCGACCTCTGAAAAACAGATGTTTATACTTTCTGTATTCCTACGACTGCCTGAAAAGGTGCAACATGGCGGATGTGTCTCAAAACCTTGTGCTTAATCCTGCTCTTGGAGGGCCACCGGCCTGGGGTGCGTTTCCCAAAAGCATCGTTAGCCAACTATGTTCCAAAGTTTCGTCGTTATCAGCAGTTCAACGAGTCTGTGTTTCCCGAAACCATCATTCCAACGAACATTCGCAAACAGCATCGCAGAGTTGTCACTCAGCATCGCAAACTACGCAAAGCTTCTAGGTCGTACGTCACACGTAGGCTCACTATTGGCCGACGCTGGTTATGTGTGTGATGCGTGACGTACAACCTAGAAGCTTTGCGTAGTTTCACTACGTGAAATATCACGGCCTTACAGAGTAGTTGAATAAAGTCGTTCTTTTTGTTTGTTTTTTGCGCACAAAAAGTATTCTCGTCGCTTGATAAACTTAAGATTGAGCCACTGTAGTCACTCGGACTATTTTAACGATGTCTATCATAACTTTTGGGCCGGCCAGTTTCAGTCCCTTAAGAAGCCTATGGAGGAGTGATCCAGCTCTCAGATTTCATCAAAAATATCTTAATTTGTGTTCCGAAGATGAACGAAAGTCTTACGGGGTTGGAACAACATGAGGGTGAGTAATTACTGACAGAATTTTCATTTTTGGGTGAACTAACCCTTTAATAAATCCTTATCTTGAGCAAAATAAGCAAGCTAACATTCAGTACAATCTATATCTTTTATTTAGAATACATAAAAATGTAATTTACGTCTTTTAGTTTGTTAAGAGATTTAAAGCACCGTTTTTGGAGAGTGCGCATGTGTGAACGTGCACTAGTGCGCAAGAACGAGCCTATGATTAAATCTGGAAATAAAGCAGAATAACAGAAATATTCCTCAGATGCCATGTCCGTAAGTTATATCAAAACATCTAGCGTTAATCCGATCTCAAACAGTTTCATTAAAAGTAGTCATTACTCCACCACCTTCGTGACATCATTAACCAACGTGGTTGAACGACCACTTTGCGACAATAAGGTTTCGGGAAACAGTCGTGACTAGCTAGTTGATTTCTTCAACGATGTATCGTACTATGATAGTGAAGCAGCGAGTTACAGCGTTGTACGGGAAACACACCCCAGCAGCTTCAAGATCTTGATTGGCTGGTTCAGGAGTGTTTAATTAAAGTTGAAGATAAAACTTGCTGAACAGTCGCCCTTCCAGGAGCAGGATTGGACAGCCTTGACCTAGTGAGTCGATTCGATGTCTACAGCAGTGTTTCACCAACAGGGTACAACGGGTCCCCTTAAGAAAAAAATAGCTTTTCACTCCCATTGAGTTGACTTGCTGTCTACTGGAATTCTGGAGCAACTCGTTTCCACCAAAAAAGAACTGGTTCGGAACTGGTGCTGGTTCAAAGTTGCTTCAACTTGCGAACCTTCTCAGAACCTGTTTGTTTTTCCACTGACTAGAGAGCCCAGCGAACGACGTCGTTACGTCACTGTGTACGTCGCCATACGTCTTAGCTTTCCCATTCCCGTCATGTTGTTGGTCACAATAACCCCGCCCCCAGCCCCCAACGTAAGCATGACGTGGTAAAAGAACGGTTCTAGTCCAGCAAAAAGTTGGTGCCGCTTTGGAACCAATTTTCCTGGCCGAGAACCAGTTCTTTGGCTGTCGAAACACAAAGAACTGGTTCTCGAGTAGGCACCGGCTCCGAACCGGCTCTCAAAATGCTTTGGTGGAAAAGGGGTATCAGAGATGTCAAATCCCGCTTCTGGAGTTTAGCTGAAACCCTAATTAAACACACCTCTAGCAGCTAATAAAGCACTCCAGGATTACTAGGAACTTCTGGCCAAGCGTGTTGGAGCAGGTTGGAAAAAAACTTGCAGGATGGAGGCCCTCCAAAAGTAGTTTTGACATTAACGGTCTACATCAGGTGCCCAATCCTGTACCTGGAGATCTACTTTCCTGCAGAGTTCAGATCAAACTTGACTGAACCAGCTAATTAGAAGCACTTATTGTTGGATCAGGGTTGGATCTGAACTCTGCAAAAGGAACAGGATTGGGCTCGTCTGGTCTACATAAATAACATCTTAAGCGCAAGCTTGAAACTGATTTGAAATGGCCTTCATAGGCAACAACATCAGTAACAGTTATGTGTTGTGAAGATTAGATTAGACTGACAATTTTGACATTCAAAGGCAGTTCCTTTTTGAGGTTTTGAGACACATCTGGCGAGTCCTGTTGCTTCTTACAGAGCTGTACCATGTTCTTGCCAATTAAAGAACTACATGATATATAGCCTATCATAATATTTATCACATGAAAGAGATTGAAAGACATTAATGTCACTGTACAACGGTAAGCTGGTGTTTTCATGAATGATATTTGTTTGGGTTGATTTATGTTTTGATTTCTACAAAAGCTCTTTAGCTGGTTGTCTATGTCTAGAGTCTGTACATTGTACATGGTTAAATTCAAAACATTACAACTTTAAATTATATATTGGTTGCTATGAACTTGTTTCCGCCACAGAATAAAAAATAAAAAAGGTAATTGCGACTTTTTGTCTCACAATTCTGACTTTTTTTTTCCTCTCACAATTGCAAGTTTACATCTTACAATTCTGACTTTTTATCTCAGAATCTCAGAATTGCGTGATATAAAGTCGCAATTGTGTGTTAAAGTCGGAATTGTGTGATATAAAGTAGTAATTGTGTGTAATAGTCAGAATTGCATCATATGAAGTCACAATTGTGATATAAAATGTCGCAATTATATTTTAAATTGTTTTATTCTGTGGCAAAAACAAGCTTCCATAGGTTCTTCCACAGAAGAAATAAAGGTGAACTGTCATTGTAATATAAAATTGTCCCAGACTCCTTCAGAAAATCGATATCTGAGTTCAAGAGACCATCTTGGTTCAATAAAACTAGGGAAAATACGGGCATTTGCACTTTAAAGGGCATTAATGACAGAACAATGTCTCAAGATCTAAAAGTCTTTAAGTCTTTTATTTGATAGCATTAGTCAAGGATTAAAAGAGATTTGTAAAGGTTTCATTTTCTGAAAGCTGCTAAAAACACTCAATAAAGGGCTACTTATTTAAAATGAAATGTTTTCTGTAATTTGTTGTAGGCTATCTTTGAACAATTGGGAATGAACAGCACAGTGACAAAGTGTACAGACTGACCTGTAACACACTATGCAAACAAATCCGGTGTGGATAGTAAGATATGGGAAGATAACCACTTCTAGCCAGGAAGGTGAAGGCGTCTTATATCACTTCTTTTGAGATATGACCTATATTTGATACACCTTTAGGAGATTCACACTCTTGGATTTTTCCCTCTTCAACAAAAATGATTCCTTAGTCCATCAACAGCTGAGTCACATGTGCATTACCCTCATGATAACCATAATCATAACTTATTTCAATTGTTAGTGCATGAATCATGACTATACAAACAATGGAGCATGAAATAGCTCAGATGAAATGAATTACTCAGCGAGATGGATGGTAAATATGTGGTTGTTGTTGCACTCTGAGTCATTTGAGGCGTGAGCTGAACTGCAATAACTTCATTTTCATTTGCTTGGATGGGTAAGAAAGAACAAACAAGTATGTAACTTGCTGAATGTGGACATAACGTAGTACAACACATATTCCGTATGCAAGTGCGTGTTCATTAAAGATTAGGATGATTCGTAAGAGGCTGTCTCTATTGTAAAGCATAAATGCGATGGCGTGTTGTTTCCAGGGTAATCTGTAAATGATAAACCATCATCTGTAAATTAGTAGAACAAACGTACCCTTGTCAGTGTGTTGTGGACGTTAGCTGTCAGTGGCCATAGTCTAGACTCGTGTAAATGAATGAATCTGTGGTACAATAAGCCCAGAGCTATCCGAGTCGATGTGGTAAAACTGTCTACTGTCTCGTGTTGTTTCTAGGAGAAAGGACTCTTTATTTTTCTTTCTCTCTACGAATGCACTTGATTATCAACAAATAAATACACATATGTGTCTGTTAGCAAAATGTATTTTGTTCACTTAACAATATACGCACTTTATTTAGATATTTAGTTGACAATCGCTTTTGTAAGAAACTGTATTTTTAATCTGCTGCTGCCCTCTGTTGGTTAACATCTGCACTTAAAGAGTTAGTTCAGCCAATGAGCCAAAAATGAAAATCATACCATAATTTACTCACCCTCGAGCCAGGTGTATATGACTTTCTTCTTTCAGCCGAACACAATCGAAGTTACATATATAAAAAAATATCTTCCTCTTTCAAGCTAATGGGAGTGAATAGTAAAATTTCTGTGAAGCCCAAAACAGCTCATCTATCTATTATTAAAGTAATCCACATGGACACAGGGGGTTAATAAAGGACTTCTGAATCGAAACGTTGCGTTATTGTAAGAAAAATATCCATATTTATAACTTTTTGAGCTATAATCATTGGCTTCCGGTAACGGGCGTACGCGAGTCTAGTTCCGGTGGAAAAGTGACCTTTGACCCGACGCATGACAATCCTCACCATCATCACACGGGAGACAAAGTTGAGATCATGTGGAGAGTAGTTTTATTTACAGAGTAGTTTTGTTGCATTTTGTAGATCATCTTGCTATTCTATGCAATTTTACAATTTACATCCTAAGCTCAGTTTGCATACTGCAAAAACAGGATAGTAGGCTATGGTCAGGGCCGGATTAAGAGTTCAGAGGCCCCTGGGCACAATGTCTTTCTAGCACTTCCCGCGTTACGACCCACGCCACTGTAGCTATTCCGTGACGAGCGTCTTTTTGCTAAAAAGACAGGCACTTAGTGCAAATATACGCTCCGTTATCTAAAATATTTTTTTTCTTCCCCTCGCTTTGGCCACAAGTGCGCATGGCGAACTTGCAATGAATACATTTTATCAGACCGGCCCTCGCGGCCTCGAAACACTACCGGCCCAACTCCCGACTCTCCCGATTGCCACTCCGCCCCTGGTGCCCAGGGCCCCTAGATGTCGTGGGCCCCTGGGCAAGTGCCCAGTTGCCCTAATGGTTAATCCGGCCCTGGCTATGGTAGTATTAAGGTGATGATACACAGGGCAACTATTTGAGCAATGTTGCTGGGCAATCTTGCCGAGCGATTGTCGCTTGGGCTTTTTCCCATTAAAAATGGGTAATACATTTCTATCTGGATAATTTAGGTCGTTCGTGGGCCCTGTGTCTCATCTGGTTGCCCTTTGACGGCCACATTGCCCAACAACATTGATCAAAAAGTTGCCCTGTGTATCATCACCTTTAGGCTATATTCTGAAGTTATACTGTATTTGAGAATAAACTAACATAATAATAATAATAATAATAAACATAATAGCAGTGAAGTGATGTTTTAAGGTCTATATTTTTTCATAAATATAAGGGTTTATTTAGACATCAAGAATATGATTATTGATAGTATTGTTATAAGCGCATATCAGTGACCCTAAATAATGCTAAAAATGCGTTTACCACTTTGAAAGAAAGACAAGATCACAATCATTTAGATTTTGTTTTAATAAATAAATTCAAAATTGCAATATTGAGAAAACCAGAAAAAAGGCACTTAAAAAACAAGCTACATTGGGTGTTGCGGCAGGTTATCATCCTTCAGCTTGATATTTATTATATTGTCAAGCATTACAATAGTTTAAAATGACTGAGTCTGCTTATTATGTCCAAATAAAATAAGTAAAAATACAGGGTTGTTGTACCTTTGAGCATATATGAACTTTAGAAAAAAAAAAAAACTATACACTCTAATTCTTAATTTTCTCCACATAACTCTCCAAAATGTTTTTTTTTTTGTAGCAAAGAGCTTTATCTCTGATTTCAAATGTGTGAATTACAACTTCCATTTTTTATTTTAAATATACTATCTGAAAACATTTAAAATTTCATTTGTAGGTACCAATAATTATGCTCATTTGTAATGAGCGTTTAAAGGGATACTCCACCAGTTTTTCTTATTAAACTATGTTATTCCCTTAACTAAGACGAGTTGATACATACCTCTCTCGTCTCAGTGCGTGCACTATATCGCTCTGTATTGCCGCAAAACTATGTTAGCACTTAGCTTAGCCCATGCATTAAATATGGGCCAAGCAGAGAAGCGAGCAAACACTTCCACGTTTTCCCTATGTAAACACAGTTACTCGAGTAGTGTAACTTGACCTGGGCTGGTGACACAAAATAAACCGTTGCGCTTTTCTAAGCGTTTAAAATTGATGACTATATTGTATGGCGGAATACCATAACAAGTGCTTTTGAGCACTTCGACTTGGCGCAATAATATCTTCACTCGTGAAAAGTCCCGGCTCCCGCTTCCTCTCCCCCTCCCTCTCATTTCCGTCAATACAACCAACGTGACATGCGCCGGTAGTAGTAGTTTGAGCGGAGTTGACGAAGTAACAGGTTGTTGGAAGCTAGTTTGTATACAATCATGGTTAAAACGTGCATCGTAAAGGGTTGTGAAAATAAGGAGAATGTACATAGTGCTGTCATTTTTCACCGAATTCCAACACACCACATACAGCGGAGAGCTTGGTTAGCTGCTTTCGGGAAAGCTCCGGTCTGTTCTGGATCATATCTTTCCCTCTCACGGTCCATAAGAGCTAATTCCTCCTCTGTGTACTCGGGTTCAAACAGATATGGCTCTGGGTCTTCTACAAAAAAGTCATAATCATCTACAAAGTCCGCCATTGCAAATGATCTGCAGTTTGCTAATAGCACAGCACAGGTAGTAAAAGTCACGTTGGTTGTATTGACGGAAATGAGATAAGATATCTCATAATATATATGAGAATATATAGTTAAATAAGAAAAACTGGTGGAGTATCCCTTTAAGGACATTTGGCTTTCTACACCGATTGACTACAAACTACAGGATTTCACCTGAATACACTGATACTCGTCAAGAGCCACATAATAGTTCAACATATAATCCTTCATAACACATGACATACACATTTGCAGCTGACCACAAAACACGTGCCATAATGAGCAAGAATACATGGGAAATAACTGTTTTCACTTTCTTAAAACAAAGGCATGAAATGCATGATGTGTCTGAAAGTAAATGAATATGCATAGATTATCAGCATATTAAACCAAACTTTTATCAACCCCCAAAATAAAATCACTTATACACTGGTCACATAGTTTTCTTATGCCAAACATATGACTGACAGCATCAGCGATGAAGCAGTTTGAATGCAGATAGAATATAAACAAAAAAATCATATGATATTTTAAAATAGCATGTTATTTTGCAATCTTTTGGGAAAAGGGTTCCTTTACACTACAATTTAAAGTGAAACCCTTAAACACTTTATGCAAAGGCACAAAGACCTGTTCTGTTCGAAAAGAGAGGATGTGTGAATGTACGCAGGGCTAAAAAGAAGAAATACTGGTGTAAATAAAAAGACTATACAACCTGTACACGTTTGCAAGGGACGAGAGGCAGCCAGTTCTTTATAAAATACTACTTCCTTAAACAGAGCTACAATACTGGTCTAAAAGAATGACATTACAATGAGAAAAAACAAACCATTTAAAGGAAAACTGAGGAATTCTGCACACTCATCCCTTCCAAAACACTCTTGCATGTGAAACCAATGTCATTATTTTCCTTCATATTTGGGGTTGATCACAGTTGTGACAGCGCTCTTGTAGATGGGGTTCTCTCCCTGTGAAAGCAATACAAATAATATCTTTAAAAATAAGAAACAAAAATACAGTACCGTGCAACCTCAAAATGTATTTACACCCTAAGAAAGTGCAGATAAAACAACACATGCAGCTATATAACATTTATTTACAGCATTTCTGAACACATTGATATCAAGAAAAAGTCAAACTCTGATTAAATATTGCACAACACCGTACAATGCTCATGCTGTAGTCGATTAGTGATTTTTACCCAATGCTTATTGTATCACTTTTGTATCAAGATTAAACAGTCAACACTCAACCAGACCATTCAAGTGTTGAGCAAGCGATCTCATTGGCTGCAGGATCAGCAGAGCCAATCAGCTTGAGCCATGAGCTAATGATGTGATTGCTTGGGACCGATCAGCCTGCGCCCTCTAGAGTTTCATGACTGAACTACACATAAATAATACAAAAATGGTTGGAAATTATGGAAAAATGGTGATCTGGTAAAGAAACTGTCACACACACACACACATGCAGAAAGAGGATTGAGATATACAAACTTATAGAGCCACAGCTTTACGTCCATAGTTTGGGTTCCTGAATTTATTAATAGGACTCTTGTAAATTGGATTCTCTGTCTGAGAGTGGAAAGGGACAGATAACAGATCAAGGACAGATGAAGCAACAGAAGAGCTGAAATGATGGACAAAAGATGGCGATCATAGGGAGATGGACAGATTTCATGAGCATGAAAGGAAAAGGAGGAAAGCATGCATACTGAATGATGACGTCAGCAACAGAATGAAGTATAAATAAAGATGCAATGAGGTAACAGCATAAAACCTAGGACACTGTAAAATAAAGTGTTATTGTGTACTCTATTTAAGTTCACTTAAAGGGATAGTTCACCCCAAAAATGTAAACTCTGTCAGTAATGACTCTCCCTCATGTTGTTCAACCCCGTAAGACTTTCGTTCATCTTCGGAACACAAATTAAGATATTTTTGATTAAATCTGAGAGCTGGATCACTCCACCATAGGCTTCTAAGGGATTGAAACTTGCCGGAACAGAAAAGTTAGTAAAGACATCGTTAAAATAGTCCGAGTGACGACAGCGGCTCAACCTGAAGTTTATCAAGCGACGAGAATACTTTCTGTGCGCAAAAAACAAACAAAAATAACGACTTTATTCAACTCTTCATGTTCTTCTGTGTGGGCCTCGAGTGAGTTCACTTAGTGTAACAGCGCAGCGCTTCTGGGTTGTACGTCAAACGTAGGCTCACTATTGGCCAACGCTGGTCATGTGTGTGTGTGTGTGTGACGTCCAGAAGCGCTGCGCTGTTACACTACATGAACTCACTCGAGGCCCACAGAGAAGGAAATTAATAGTTGAATAAAGTATTGTTTATTTTTTTTTGCCCACAAAAAGTATTCTCGTCGCTTGATAAACTTAAGGTTGAGCCGCTGTAGTCACTCGGACTATTTTAACGATGTCTTTACTAACTTTTCTGGGCCGGCCAGTTTCGATCCCTAAGAAGCCTATGGAGGAGTGATCCAGCTCTCAGATTTAATCAAAAATATCTTAATTTGTGTTCAGAAGATGAACGAAAGTCTTACGGCGTTGAACAACATGAGGGAGAGTAATTACTGACAGAGTTTACATGTTTGGGTGAACTATCCCTTTAAATCGTCTTTTGTTTCATTATTCAATATTATATTATCTGCAAGTACAGATTTTTCTAAATATATATATTTTTTAAACTCTATTCACTGAAGCACACTTCTGTTTCAGCAGGGTGATCATGTCCGGTGAGCCAGCAGAGGGCAGCAGTGAGTCTTCCACACGGACCTCAACTGGCCACGACACACCCAGAACAATGAGGCCTTGAGAATCCAAAAGCCTTTCCTTGCAGTTCCACGGCTGCCTTAAAGTCAGGACAGCTTTCCTAAAAACCCTGCTCTTAAACAGGACAACCACACTCCTGATGAAACAATCTGGGGATTTCGCGGATTAAAAACTTGAAGGAACTTGAAGCACTCGGTCCAGTTTTAATAAAGTTAAAACTCTTCTTTTTTTTTTTACATACCGTGTCCCACTTGGCGTTCATCTTCTCTTTCTCAAACTTGGCGAACTCGCGGCGGTCGTGAATGATCATGAGCAGTTTCCAGATCAGAAGCAGAGCTAGACCAATCAGAACGATCCCTGCCACCACACCCGCCACGATCGGGATGATGTCAGGACCCGCCGGACACTCTGACACACAAAACACATACACACATTCAAAAATAATACAGGTATTCGTTTTCTTAATGATTGTGTTTCCACTCCTCATGTCATTTCAAGATGGAACAACTTAAATATTTTAACAAAAATATTTTGTGGAAGAAGGTTTGGACTATTCCTAACAAGTATCTATTGGTAAAAGAGATTTATTTTAAGCTTATTCGTCTGTATTATCCTGTTAAAACTTTCATTGCGTCGAAATTTAAGTATAGCTGTGAAATGTACTTTCTGTGATTCACAACCAGAGACTCTTTTGCATCTTTTCTGGCATTGTGATCATACAAGAAAACTTTGGCAAGATATTTGCCAGTTCATTGTAAATTACACTGAACAAAATTATAAATGCAACACTTTTGTTTTTGCCCCCATTTTTCATGAGCTGAACTGACTTTTTCTATGTACACAAAAGGCCTATTTCTCTCAAATATTGTTCACAAATCTGTCTAAATCTGTGTTAGTGAGCACTTCTCCTTTGCCGAGATATCCATCCACCTCACAGGTGTGGCACATCAAGATGCTGATTAGACATCATGATTATTGCACAGGTGTGCCTTAGGCTGGCCACAATAAAATTACTGTACAGGGTATTTTTACTGTACAGTAAAACTGCACATTTTAGAGTGGCCTTTTATTGTGGCCAGCCTAAGGCACACCTGTGCAATAATCCTGCTGTCTAATCCGCATCTTGATACGCCACACCTGTGAGGTGGATGGATATCTCGGCAAAGGAGAAGTGCTCACTAACACAGATTTAGACAGATTTGTGAACAATATTTGAGAGAAATAGGCCTTTTGTGTACATAGAAAAAGTCTTAGATCTTTGAGTTCAGCTCATGAAAAATGGGGGCAAAAACAAGTGTTGCGTTTATAATTTTGTTCAGTGTATATATATATAGGCCTATATATATATATATATATATAAAGAATTTTAGCTTTATTTCAAGGATTTTTTGTTTGAGTTTTTCATTTTTGAGAAGCAATATAAAAATGTTTATTTTTTTTTCCAATTTAATTAATTTGCTTGCAAAATACTTTATCCACAAATTAAAACTATGAAAGTGACCCCCAATTTTTCTCACTTTCAAGATGTTAAGGTCTATATTAAATCCTTTTCTACCTCCTGTAACAAAAAGGTTACTAAAACCTTGAATGTATGCTCACCGTTTGATGTTTTTTTTATAATCTTTATTTAATATTATTATTTCATATTTTGTGGGGAGTATTGTTATATTTATGTGATCTGTTTAATCAATTTTTCCACATTTATTTATTTCTTATTTATACACATTTTCTACTTCTTTCTTTCTTTCTTTCTTTCTTTCTTTCTTTCTTTCTTTCTTTCTTTCTTTCTTTCTTTCTTTCTTTCTTTCTTTCTTTCTTTCTTTCTTTCTTTCTTTCTTTCTTTCTTTCTTTCTCTCTTTTTTTTTTTTTTTTTAGAAGTTTGTTTTGAAAGCATGGGTGAGGAATTTTCATATCAAGTTTTTATTAGTGGTCCAAAGTACAAAGTCAGTGATCGAAGAAAAGTAGTTTTGCTAAATTACCTTTTGGAAACAGCTAAGATGGCAATTTGGAGGTCAAGGAAAAATAGGATCTTGGGAACTGGTTCAATTGATGCAGAAAGAGTTCTGAAAGGGATGGTGGCTGCTCGTATTAAAATTGAGTTTGCTTATTTCAAATTAGTTAATAATATTATGGATTTTTCTGCAATGTGGTCGGTAGGAAGTTTTTTGTGTGAGGTTGGGGAGGATGAAATGTTGGTTTTAAAGATGTAATGAAAGGGCTGTAATCTGTATTGATTGGATTGTGTTTTAATTTATTTTTAATATTTTTGGAGATTTTTGGATGACTTATTGGAATGAAATATGATAATTGTCTCTCTCTCTCTCTCTCTCTCTCTCTCTCTCTCTCTCTCTCTCTCTCTCTCTCTCTCTCTCTCTCTCTCTCTCTCTCTCTCTCTCTCTCTCTCTCTCTCTCTGTTAAAATGTGATGTAATATTTGGCCGTCCCTGAACTCCTGGCTCTTTTGTATTCTGTAAGTAAATGTTTAAATAAAAACAAAAACAAAACAAAGCACATACAAATTAAGACTGGGTTTTTTGGCACTTAAAGCGCAGATGTTTGCGGTGTGAAAGCTCACCTAAAGCCTCCACCACGTGCACCTCCTTCTCGGTGTTGTTGACGGCGTAGGTGTAGTAGAACCAGCAGTCGTTGGCGTCTCTCTCTTTACAGTGCATGAGAGGGAAGGCCTGCACCGGCTGAGGGAGCTTATCCCGGTCCTTCACCACGATCAGGTTAAAGTAGCCGCAGTCTCGCTCACACGTGTCCTTCTTCTCTCCGGTGCCGAACGCCCGGCACTGCACACACTCCCTGCCACAGGAAAAGAGCCGTGAACGTGTTCAGATGGAAACCTTTTACCCACACCAAAGATATTTATGACTGAGAGTTTAAATGTAGCATTGCTTTGCTCACAATCTCACAAAGAAACAGGGCCGATATTGACAATGTACTAACTCTGGCAAAAAGTCCACTAAAGTTGCCCGTTGTGTTTTGGAGAGTTAGTACCGAAATTTCAGCTTTGCCACCAAAGGAATAAATTTGGAATTAAAGGAAGGAATAAATTAAATTTCACAATATTATTGTTTTTACTGTACTTTTGATCAAATAAACGCAGGCTTGGTGAGCAGAAGAGACTTCTTTAAAAAACATTAAAAAAGTTTAAATTATATATCTGTACATATCTGAAAATATATTTAAAAACATTTTAAAAATGGCCAAATATATATGACTAATATACACACAGAAAAAAAAAACTTTTTTCTTTTGTCAAATCAACTAATGTTGTTCATATAACATAATATTTTGAGTTTCGGTTGATTTACATTAACTAAAATCTTTAGTTTTAATAAAGTCAAAATATTAAGGCAACCAGAATACTCACTTTTTTAAAGTTCAACCAACAATCATTCTTTACCGTTTGCTTATGCCGGGTTCAGACTACACGATACTTTTGTGTGTTGCGATAGTCGCTGAGTCAGATTATGTGATTTTGATTCCTAAATTCTTGTTGTGTCATGGACAAGACACAGGTCAGACTACACGTTGCTGACCAATCATCACTAGCCGTCTTTAACGATGTGCGTGATGTCATCGAGAAGGCGGAACTAGCGACTGACTTCAGAGCGTTAACAAACAATCGCTACATTTAAACTACATCGCGACTGTTAAAAAAGTATTAATGTGTGTGGTATGAATGTAATTCGGACATACCATGTGACCTACTGTGTCAGTCTTTAATGCAAAAATATTTATATCATCCAACATATATTTTGCATTCAGTCAAATACATTTTGAATGTGAAAAATATATTTTGTTAAGCTGTGCTGTTTACACCATGTATTAAGCATGTATTCTGTATAGAAACCTGATATTTTTTGGTGTTGTGCATGTTTGTACATGTAGCCCGATATGTCGCACATTGGTGGTGTGTGTGACTGACTTGTGCTCGGTGCAGACCCCGGGGCAGGTGGGGCAGATCTCGCAGGTGGGCCCCTGGAACTTGGGGTCGGTGCACCTGCAGGTCCCGCACTCGCACATCCCTCTGCCGTTGCAGACCTGCTTGTTGGAGGCTAGGCAGGTGGAGGTGTCCAGAGAGCAGTCGCACGCACTCCCGGTGTAGTTCGTGTCACAGATGCACACCCGACACTCACAGCTCCCGTGTCCTACAGGAGAAACATCACAGCAACCGCCTTTATCTCCGGATCTACATGCACTGATGCTACAGCTTTATAAACGTCATAATCATTTGTTAACAAATTCATTACTTTAATGAGCTCCTTTAAATTATAACATTGTTTAAATTAAAACCTTTTTTGCTAACTGTGATTTTGTATATGTATGTGCTTTTCTGAAATACATAACTAAGACAGTTACTTCTGATAACAGATCACTATAAATTGTAATGTGGACTCGTGCATTTTCTGTAAAGTTGCTTTGAAATTTCTTACTTGTATTATTGTCTTGTTTCGAGTCCAAATATCTAAATATTCTTAAATCAAGATGCATTTACTAGATGAGTAAAATGCCATGAGATGTTAGGTCTTGTTTTCTAGGGAAATAAATCACAATTAAGAGAGTTGTTGCTTAATGCAAGCAAAATTATCTGCCAATAGTGTAAGAAAAATAATGTTAAACAGAAACAAGATTATTTGGTAACGCTTTAGATTACAGCCCGGAAAGTACTGGGTAATTAAAGCAATTTTACAGCATAACCTTCTGTAATTCTAGCGTACCTATAACATACTTACAATAAGTATAAGGGAACAATATTTTAAGTTTGGGGAATAAAGGGGTAAAACCAGGAGAATTAAAAAAATATTTATACTGTAAGTATAGAACTAAGGGGAACTTATTCTACTATTATGATACAACAATCTTACATTTGGGAGCAATTTAGCGAGAACATACACTGCGTACCTTTTTGAAATAATGGTGAGCCAGTACATACTGTATAGGCTTTTTAAAAATTACAGGGTACATATTTATGCATTTATAAAGTAATCTTTTTTTAAAAAGTGCACTGAAAACAAAAACTATTGCAACTTTTGCTAAAATATTGGGGAAAGATACTCTTGTTTCATGTAGTGGTGTTTGTTACCCTCTTGTTCCATGTAGTTACAGGGTAAGTACAATCAAATTGCATACACACAATCTTATATCACTGACTCGGAAACCTTTATTTATTATACAAGCCCCACTTACCCTGTAACCACATGAAACCAGATATATTTCCCAGTATTTAAAAAAATTGCAATAGTCTTAGCTTTTGCCTTGAAACATGTTAGCCCAAACTTAAACATCTGCACCTTTGCTACCAAAAAAAAAAAAAAAAAAAAAGAGTATAAATGCACAGATATGTACCCTGTAATTGTAAAAAAGCCTATACAGTATGTATTGGTACACAATTATTACAAAAAGCTACGCAGTGTATGTTCTTGCTAAATTGCTCCGAAATGTAAGATTGTTTTATCATAATAGTAGAATAAGTTCCCCTTAGTTCTATAATACTTACAGTATAAATATTTTTTTAATTCTCTTGGTTGTTACCCCTTTATTCCCCAAACTTTACATATTGTTCCCTTATACTTACATGTAAGTACTTTATAGGTACACTATTATTACCGAAAGTTACTCTGTAAATTCCTCTTAATTACACAGTACTTTCCGGGCTGTAATCTAAAGCGTTAACGATTATTTTTCTTACCCCATTGGCAGATATTTGAGCTTTTTTTAAGCAACAACTCTCTTAATTTTGATTTATTTCCCTAGAAAATAAGACAATGCATCTTGATTTAAGAAGTTTTAGATATTTGGACTGGAAACAAGACAAAAATACTAATTAAGAAAAGCATTTTTTGCAGTGTGCCTGCTTTCCACCCGTTTACATGTCCTTTTCCTCTATTAATAGTCTTCTGAGTGATGCATCGGTGGTCCAAAAAAAGAAAAAGCTTCCCGTTTCAGTACCTCCACAGAGTTTATTATTGGAGCGGTCGCAGTTGAAGTTGTCACACTCGCAGAATTCTCCGTTGTAACGTTCTTCGGGATTTTCCCTCTTCTTGCACTCGCAGGTCCCGCACACACACTCGCCGTTATTGCTGCAGATGTCCGTGCTGTTGTCCCTACGGCAGTTCTTGTCCAGGTCCTCGGTGGACACCTCGTCTTTCCGGCATTCACACTGCCTCCCCACACGGCCCTTATTACACCTGAACGCACACGAGGAGAACTGAGAAGATGCTGAGAACAACAACATAACTAATGTAGAGATTCTGACTCACGCAGTTAATGTCCAAACAGGTACAAAAAGATGTTTTACATCAAAGTTTAACCCTAAAATCAACTGTATTCTCAATAAAGCAAACATTTATATTTGTTTTGCATTGTGACATTATTTTCTTTGACTTTGAATTGTATTTAATGTATGCTGATTTAAATAAATCACTGTATTATATTGTTACAGTAATGCAATAAATCATGGTATTATGTAAATAATGAGAAATACAACGATACTAAATAAAAAACATTATCTGGACCCTTATGATAATGTGAATGAGATTTTCCTCGCCATTGATGGAAATTTACAGCTTTCTGTGTTTTCACTGTTATATTAGCCTGGTTAAAACTAGAGCATTCTCAGTTGTAACCGAGTTATGGTCTGGCAAAGACAAATCATTTCCAGAGGGGCGTCGCCAACGGACGTCGCGGATAGACCTAAACCCAATCAGAGCGATGAAGGAGATGACGTATGCAGAGCGGCGGAGACACATCTCCGAGTGTTGTTCTTTGCTCGGTTTTTAACAAAAAGGAAACGTTCAAATGGCTTAAAACAGACGCGATAGTGATGTTCGACGGCGGCATCCATCTTTGTAATGTAGGCTACAAAATCTGCTTCAAAACCCCAGCGCTGTCGTCATCGTGTAAAGCCCGCCCCAACGCTTCTGATTGGTGCCTCGATTTCGGCGGATTGGAAATGGGCTTGAATGAGCTCTTTGCCAGACTAACTTTCAGAGCAAATCTAAATTTGCCGGAAGTTGTCTGGGTTTTCCCAGGCTAATGTTATATGGTAGGGGGCGCTGATTTCCTGATCAAAACACGGGCGAAGAAGAAGCAGAAACTAGCGATAGCATATGTAAACAGATACATATGTAAAATAACGTGATCACCATCATTAAACTGCCTAATGTTACTGAAGGGGGTGGACTGGAATCCGCTGCTGCTTCAATTTATATGTAATGAATGAGTGATTATAATCAAGCTATTAATCTCTCTCTCACAAACATAGACAAACACTCACACACAGATAAGGGGAACAAACACACACACACACACACACACACACACACCCACCCACACACATATAATATAAGCACAGCATATGCAGTTTGTTTCACCTTCCAGGAAAAAAAATCACATGTAATTTAGCAATTAACCAAACTCATGCATTTTTATAAGCCTAAGCAAATCCAGGATAGTGACGTGAGGACGTCTCACCTGCAGGCTCCGCACTCAAACGTCCCATTGCCGTTATGGCACATTTCACTATTCTTGATGCCGTTCTTGTGACAATCACACTCGCAAATAAAGTTGAGTTCGATCTCGACCTCCTCAGTAAAGCCCAAAGGCTTGATCTTAATGGTTTCCGGTTTGCCTTGTTTGGGACAGCCTTGAGCTGTGATATTAATGTTGAACGACACCTGAGGATTCATTGGAAACAGGAAAAGATTAAGGAACAACAGGCTACAGGTTTCTGATGCCCATTACATCATGCTCGTGAACTCACCTCGTCCCCGATGGAGATGTTAGAGCACTTCCGCCCATTCTCTCCCTCATTCACGAGTCCATTCTTACAGTGTGACTGATAGCTGATCGTCACTCCCTCGGGAAGCTTGCTGTTCTCCAGGATCACCTCTGAGGAAAGAGACTGAGAAAACATAAATCAGTCCAGGTCCTTTAGATACTGGAGATATTACAGTGTTTTACAGTCGCTAGGACACATTTCTCAATACTTAGGTCACTTTTTCAAAACTCTTCACACAGTTCTCCTAACCAACTTTCAGCTCGGCACAGCAGTTAAAGGGTTAGTTCACCCAAAAATGAAAATTATGTCATTAATGACACACGTCAGCAGCGTCACTGAACGCGGATCCACAACAGAACCGGAATACACACACACACACACACACACACACACACACACACACACACACACACACACACCAGACACACGTCAGCAGCGTCTTACGTCAGCGGCGGCACTGAACGCGGATCCACAACAGAACCAGAATACACACACACACACACACACACACACACACGTCAGCGGCGGCACTGAACGCGGATCCACAACAGAACCGGAAGACAATACAATGCTGAATAAAGTCCTAGTTTTTGTTATTTTTGGACCAGAATGTATTTCCGATGCTTCAACACACTCTAACTAACCCACTGATGTCACATGGACTACTTTGATGATGTCTTTATTTCCTTTCTGGACAAGGACAGTATACCGTACATACATTTACAATGGAGGGACAGAAAGCTCTCGGACTAAATCTAAAATATCTTAAACTGTGTTCTGAAGATGAACGGAGGTCTGACGGGCTTGGAGTGACATGAGGGAGAGTCATTAATGACATCATTTTCATTTTTGGGTGAACTAACCCTTTAATTTCACATTCAAAATGCACTAAAACTACAAAATCACGTCGTTCTCAAATCAACACATTATTCCAGAACACTAGCAAAGGTTGACAGCCAACAAACACACTCTGTCACCCACAAAACAATGACCTAAAAAACACTAACAACAGGAAACTTTATACAGTGTTCTCCTCTGTAAATGCTTTCTCTCTTCTACCTCTCTAAGGTTTAGCATTCACTGCAATATATGTGACTAGAATGAGTTAGACATGACGCAGTATGCTTCAATATGACATATATTTTATGTTTTTGGAGTAATTCCAAAGTACAACAATTTGGAATTACAAATACAACAATACACACCATGATCCACTGATTCAGACACAATAGGAATCAGCTGTGGTTTGTCCAATTGTTTTTACACCATTAGATTCGAAATATATTTCATTACAATATTACTGTAGAAATGTGGCAAAATGCTGTCTTATTCAGTTTTATTGTTCTGAACTTAAGTTTAACAGTTTTGAAAACAGCATGTGCAAATTGGCCTGTAGTTTTGGCGGTTGTTGTGTAGAAGTGAGAAAAGAATTAATGTAATTTGAAAGATGTAGTCATTGAATGCATTTTGTGCCAAAGCAATGATAAATGATCCACAGTTTAGCCCACATATACTTCTGTTGTGCTCACTGTGTGAAGAGGGAAGAAAAAGTGACCTAAGTATTGAGAAATGTGTCCTAGCGACTGTAACAGTAGAGGCCAAAAGTGAGAAAATCTTCACCCTTCATTCAAATATTATTAAAGATGTGTTAAAGACTTTGTAAGCATATTGCATAGTTGTGCCTGGAGTCAACTGTCTTATTTGTGATAATAGCGCAATAAAACCAAATTGTCCAACATATATTTTTTATTTTTTTAATCTTTATTTAATAAGAAATACAATTTACAGACCCAAATCTACAGAGACACTACATGCTTATACATTCATCCTCACATTCATACCCCACAACATACATGAGAAAAGGTTTCATATAATTATAATAAACAGAATATTATTCCATTTTTTGTTATATTCATCTAATTTATTGTTGCTTTCTGCTATTATCATTTTTCTAAAAGAAGATACGACCTTCACTCTAAACAATGCTGGGTTGTTTTAACCCAAATTGGGTAAAATATGGACAAACCTAAATGTTGGGTTAAAAATGTAATTTCAAATTTTAACTCAACTTCAACTTTCTCTTTCAACTGTAATTTTTTTAATTGCATTTTTAACCCAACATTTGGGTTTGTCCATATTTGACCCAAATTTGGGTTGAAACAACCCAGCATTTTTTAGAGTGTTATAACATTCTTAAAGTAACCTAAACACAAGCATGATGATACTTTTGTTTTAAAAATAAACATTTTCCCTATTAATAAAATGGTATTTATCACAAGCAAACTACCTGTAAAATGACCAAGTACAATAGTTTGAGGTGTTATGGTAAATTCCATTCTAGCCGTCTTTAACCAAACTTGGACACTTGACCAGAATTTATATACTACTGGGCGAAAGTCAAATAAATGCCATAGGTCTTCCTCTTCTTCCTCACAAAATCTGCAATATGGATTATTTTCAATGTGATATAAATATAACGTTTTTTTTTTGTTGCAATTATCTTGCAAACATTTTTTAGTTGGAATATTCTTGAATATGAATCTACAGTAGTGTTATAAATTGATCTAAAATATTCTTTCCATGGAATTGATCCATTGATTTCATCTTCCCAGTACTTCCCAACATAATTGCCCAACATAATTTTTGGCCAGGCTATCATACAAAGAAATGATAAACGATTGCTTTTGCTTTTTCCGGAGAGCTTATTGTTTTTCTGTGCACACAGAAACCTGTAGCTTTAGTTTGGATTTTGTCCAATTAACTACGTTTAGTGTTTTGTTCTTGCCTCAAGAACATTTCCTTTATATTTGAATGGTTTAATCAAACCTGTAAGGGTCATTAAAAACAAATATCCCCTCCGGACATGATTTTTGGCCACTACTGTATAAAGAAACTTTATCTACTCACATTGTATGCATCAATAATAAGATTGATAACATTGCTGGAGTTTGCTGAAAGCGTTCCCACTGCAGACTTTGGAATCAGGTTTTTGAGTTCCTGTGGAAAGGGGAAAAAACAGAGAAAAACATTCATGAATCTTAAGCACAGGGACGCAGGGTGTTTGTTTTACAGCAGGGCTTTTAACCAGCAGACAGGAACTCTAAATTATGACTTTGCCGTCTGGATCATTCCAAGCCGGGAAACTATCTTGGGGTTGTGGCTTTCCAAATACAGAGAAGTTGGATTCAGGAGAGTTTCAGGCTCTCGGGAGTGACATATTTGAGATGGCATTTCATTATACAATTCATCCATTTGTAACACACAGTCTTGTCTCTAGATATGGCTCTTTCAATGCAAGTCTATGGCATTTTTAAATCAGTTTTATCATCCAGAAGGGGAATATTGTAAGTCTGATCACGTAGAAAAGCAATAGCATGCCTCCTCTCAACCGGCCACAGGGTTTGAGGACTCACTCATGCAACACTTGCATGTTATGTGCTTAAATTTAACACTTAGCACTGAGGCTTTGGTTAAATCCAGCTACTGTAGCACCACACACAAGTGTGGAAAGAGACTGCAGACCTTCTCTTTGAGCAAGTAAAAAAAAAAAAAAAATGAACAGGGGAAGAAACTACAGGCTTGAGACAAAAATAGAGAGTGTTCCCGCTCATGCACATCATTAAGATAATCATCTATGGACTTACTTTGTAAACCGGCTGAAACTCTTCTGTAACTGCGAAGATGGTCTGGATGTTATTTTCACTCAGTTTTTGAACTAGGTGGGCGATGGAGGGGTAATCCTAGTCAGGAAAGGACAGGAAAGATATGAGCCGAACATCCAATACATCTGGTCTGAAAATCCCCAGAAAACAGGGCCGTAGACATTGAGAGGGACAAATTTGTCAAATTTTAAATTAAAAATAGCCATTTACATGATTCTTGTCATATAAGTAGTGATTGAATGCGAGAAACAGGGCCATTTAGGAATACGATTAAGTGTCAATGTGCACATTTTAAAATAAAAATATTATTTGCAATAGTTCATATCACAATAGATTCAAGTTCTTTCTTTTTCTTTTTTCCTATTTGAATCCTTTATTTCTTAAATTCCTTTAAACAAAAGGACCATTACATTTGTGACAGCATCTATGCAACCCCCCAAATCTAGAATTAATTTTTTTTTGTCCACCCAAATGTTCAAGACACGGTTACGGCCTTGCTGGAAAGTGTGATATACATACATAATAATGGCTCATCGTGTACATGCCGTCTTTTAAGTGGCATTTCCCATCATTGGGAAGCACGATTCCACCGAGTTTGCCATCTCCGGCAAAATGAAAACCTGCGTCAGTAGAGAACACCAACAAACGGGTGACATTTCTCCAGCCAATGTGGTTCTGAGAGAGAGAGAGAGAGATAGATAGAGAGATAGACAGAGAGAGAGAGAGAGAGAGAGAGAGAGAGAGAGAGAGAGAGATAAAGAGAGAGAGAGAGAGAGATAGATAGAGAGATAGACAGAGAGAGAGAGAGAGAGAGAGAGAGAGAGAGAGAGATAAAGAGAGAGAGAGAGAGAGATAAAGAGAGAGAGAGATAAAGAGAGAGAGAGAGAGAGATAGAGAGAGAGAGAGAGAGAGAGATATAAAGAGAGAGAGAGAGAGAGAGAGAGAGAGAGAGAGAGAGAGAGAGAGAGAGAGAGAGAGAGAGAGAGAGAGAGAGAGAGAGAACAGGGAGAAGGAGAAAAATGAGGCCAAGGGATACAAAGAGTGAGCAGAAAGTACAAAAACAGATTAAGAACACAAATTAATTAAAGATGCAATATTACTGTGGCATTTAAAACAGAAAATAATCAAATAAGGGCATTCAGTATAATACTGCCAGTTACATACAGTCTGTCTTATTAAGAACTAGTTTGACAAACTAGCAGTTATTTAGTACATAATAAACTTTAATATAGAGATGCACCGATATGAAAATTTTGTCCGATACCGATAATTCTTTATATTTGAAAGCCGATAACTGATATATTGGCCGATAAATATAAATCCAAATTTGTATAGAATTTTTGAGATCCTGATTACAAAAACAAAAGTCACCATTAAAGGGATAATTCACCCAAAAATTTTAATTAGCCCATGATTTACTCACCCTGAAGTCATCCTAGGTGTATATGACACTCTTCTTTCAGACGAATACAATCAGAGTTATATTAAAAAATATCCTGGCTCTTCCAAGCTTTATAATGGGAGTGAATGACTGTTTCTGTTTTGAGGTCCATAAAAGTGTATCTGTCCATCATAAAAGTGCATCTATCAAACAGATGCACTTTTATGATGGACAGATGCACTTTTATGATGGATAGATGCACTTTTATGATGGATAGATGCACTTTTATGATGGATAGATGCACTTTTATGATGGATAGATGCACTTTTATGATGGATAGATGCACTTTTATGATGGATGAATGCACTTTTATGATGGATAGATGCACTTTTATGATGGATAGATGCACTTTTATGATGGATAGATGCACTTTTATGATGGATAGATGCACTTTTATGATGGATAGATGCACTTTTATGATGGATAGATGCACTTTTATGATGGATGAATGCACTTTTATGATGGATGGATGCACTTTTATGATGGATGGATGCACTTTTATGATGGATAGATGCACTTTTATGATGGATAGATGCACTTTTATGATGGATAGATGCACTTTTATGATGGATAGATGCACTTTTATGATGGATGGATGCACTTTTATGATGGATGGATGCACTTTTATGATGGATAGATGCACTTTTATGATGGATAGATGCACTTTTATGATGGATAGATGCACTTTTATGATGGATAGATGCACTTTTATGATGGATAGATGCACTTTTATGATGGATAGATGCACTTTTATGATGGACAGATGCACTTTTATGATGGATAGATGCACTTTTATGATGGATAGATGCACTTTTATGATGGATGGATGCACTTTTATGATGGATGGATGCACTTTTATGATGGATAGATGCACTTTTATGATGGATAGATGCACTTTTATGATGGATAGATGCACTTTTATGATGGATAGATGCACTTTTATGATGGATGGATGCACTTTTATGATGGATGGATGCACTTTTATGATGGATAGATGCACTTTTATGATGGATAGATGCACTTTTATGATGGATAGATGCACTTTTATGATGGATAGATGCACTTTTATGATGGATAGATGCACTTTTATGATGGACAGATGCACTTTTATGATGGATAGATGCACTTTTATGATGGATAGATGCACTTTTATGATGGACAGATGCACTTTTATGATGGACAGATGCACTTTTATGATGGATAGATGCACTTTTATGATGGATGAATGCACTTTTATGATGGATGGATGCACTTTTATGATGGATAGATGCACTTTTATGATGGACAGATGCACTTTTATGATGGACAGATGCACTTTGATCATGGATGGATGCACTTTTATGATGGACAGATGCACTTTTATGATGGACAGATGCACTTTGATCACGGATAGATGCACTTTGATCACGGATAGATGTACTTTTATGATGGATAGATGCACTTTTATGATGGACAGATGCACTTTTATGATGGACAGATGCACTTTTATGATGGATAGATGCACTTTTATGATGGATAGATGCACTTTTATGATGGATAGATGCACTTTTATGATGGATAGATGCACTTTTATGGACTTCAAAACAGAAACACCCATTCACTCCCATTATAAAGCTTGGAGGAGCCAGGACATTTTTTAATATAACTGATTGTATTCGTTTGAAAGAAGAGTGTCATATACACACCTAGGATGACTTGAGGGTGAGTAAATCATGGGCGAATTTAAATTTTTTGGTGAACTATCCCTTTAACAGCCATGTCCCAAGCACACTATTATAATGATGTTCTCATTATAATTTCATGTAGCCTATGTCAGACTTGCTTGTTTCACTTAAAGCACAAATGAGATATGTTACATAAATGCTTGATATATATAGTAAAAAATAGAGATGAACTCACGGAGTCACGTAATCCATCAAGTCCTGTCCCAATAAAGACGTAGAATTATATGAAACAAGAATGAGTGCATGTCGGAAATAAAAGCGCTGAATTTGATTTTCTCTCTGTGTGTGTGAAGTGTGTTTTGTTTTTGTGTCTGCAAGGAGTAAGTGTTAAATAAGTACAGTGGTGTTGTTATAATTGTCAAAAACAGGAATAAAACAATAAATATCGGTTCTGTATATCGGTTATCAGGCACATAAACATGCAAATGATCGGTATCGATTATAAAAAAATCAATATCGGTCGATTTCTAAAGGAAATAATGCCTTATTTATTGGCTTTAATATATCGGCCAAATTTTCTTATCAGGCCGATAGCGATAACATTAAAAATGAATCGATACGACACCGATATGGTGGCCGATATATCGTGCATCCAAACAGAGCAAACCGTCCTCCAGCTGTTTAATACTCACTCCACAGACGGCAACCTGCATGATGGCATCAAACCCTCCCTCGGGAGAGTCGAGGTTTCCAGATATCTGCTGTTTCCCCACCAGACTGTTGAACTGCTGGCCGTTGCTGGTGAGTTTCAGCACGTTCTTGTAGCTGAAGGGACTGGTGCAGTTCTGGTCCCCAGTGCAGGGGTTCAGGAGCTTGGCTGGAGTCGTGCTGATGTACGGCATCACCGTCTTCTCCACGAAAGAGCCGAAACCTGTCCGGAACAAGGTGATTTTCGTAAAACTGAAACCAAGACTTTTGGTCAAAAAACTATTGGTCAAAAAACATTTTCGTAAACTGAAATAAAATAATCAGCAAAAATCGGTAAAAGATCGGTTTCGTAAGTAATAAGCTCTCATCCTGGGGTGTGTTTCCCGAAAGCATCGTTAGCAGGGCTCAACATAAAAAAAAATCTCCACTGGCCCCCAGGGCCAGTAGATCAGAGTTTTGCTGGCCCCTTCTTTATTTTTACTGGCCCTGAAAGAAATATAAGGAAAAGCACTTTTCCATTAAACTGTATTTATTGTATACATTAGAATTAATTTTTCTTGTCCCCTCACAATGACAGTAAACTAATTATTACATTACATGAGTGATGAGTAACGTTACATAGGCCTATTTTCACTTCAAAATGGTGAAATTAAACAAAAGTATATTAGTTTGCCTGATTATTTTTGTCATTCGTTTAACATTTATGACCTAAAAAAAGCTGTCAATGAAAAAAAAGAGGAAGAACAAAACAATGTTGAAATTGAAGGATATGGAAACAAATATACACTGTAAAACCTGATGAGTTAGTTCAACTCAAACCGTTTGAGGAAACCGATTGCCTTAAATCATTTAAGTTTATTAACTCAAACAATTTAAGCTTAAAAAAATATTTGATTTGTGTTCAAGTAACTCAATAACTTATTGTTAAGATAACTTGGGTAAATAAAGTTAATAGTACTAATTCCATTCAGTTAATATAACTTAAATCTATGAAGTACACTGTAAACCCAAATAAGTTGGCAGAATTCAAAATACTTTTATTAGTATGAACTTAGTTAGCTTTAAAAAGCTAATCTGCTAAAATAGTAAATGCTAACATATTAGCTATGTTATACAGAACCACTTGCTGTATGAGCACAGCAATATAAATGGATTATTTGCTCTCAAATCAAGCTGCATGCACCACTTGTCACCATGATGGTAACTATCCTAAAGCCAACATTAACAGAAATTCTTCTAAATTAGCATAACAAAACATGAATCACTACTAAATCTCACACATAACATTAATCTTACATACAAAAAACATTATATTACACTTAATTTTAGCATTTACTCTCCCTTTCGAGTGCCATCGGCAAAGCATGCTGGGAAATAGACATCCCAGCTGTTTGAGTTAAACTTAAGTTCGTCTAAATTAAAATAAATAATTTCATAAAACTCAAAACAATGAAACAGTTCAGTTTACTTAAAATATATGAGTTCAGTGAACTTGAAAGAAAAAGAAAGTGCTAAATACTCATAAAAGTTAATTTGACTGAACTAATTTGTTTAATTTAAGTTTGTCCTACTCAAACCAATTAATCATTTTGAGCATTAGGGTTTACAGTGTAGGGAATGTAATGTAGGCTATGCAATAGGCTATATTATGTGCAAAAAGGTGGTTCAAATCACATTACATTCTAAAATTGTAACATTACAATCTAAAAACTTTGTTTTTAAAATGACTAAAGGCTAAACTAAAAACAAAAGCAAACACTAATTATTTTAGCCTGCATTTGATTACCCCATTATAATGGTCACTTTCATAAAAAATATACTTGTAGGTTTAAAATTCCACATATGGCACATTTATTGTCTCCAACAACAAATATTTTAGCAACATGTATATTTTAGTCAGAATTTTTTGCGCTACTCTTTATTGTGCTCGTCTGTTAGAGGCGCGCGTGCTCGCGGCGGCGCTCATTAACGGAAGCTTGAATTTTAGCGGAGATTCACTTGCAGAAGCTCGTCCTCTCCTGACAGTGAAATGGACATATTTGTTTGACTTTCTAACATTTACAGATGGAGAATATACCCGTGAAATGTAAGTTAAGCACTGAGGAAAGCACCACATCTCAAACGCATTAAACAGCGCAAGTATTTATCTGTCAGTCAGCAACAGTATCTGTCAGAGCATCTGACAGGGCTGCTTTAAACTTGTTAACTATATCTTACTAGTTATTTTGAAGCGCTTAATACTAGCTTGTGTCATGTTTAGGACAATTGTACTATGTTCTTTCACTGCAGGATCACACTGCTTCCTCCGCTATATTTTTCAGATGTGCTCGTATCAAACTACTGTATCGATAAACGGTATTGCCTCATTCCATATCGTTTAAAAAAATCGATATATTGTACAAACTCGATATATGGCCTACTGCCCAGCCCTACTAGGAATGTCCTCTTTCTCGTATCAGCCTCGTAGTTCTTCGACATTTTAACACGTTATAAATAACCTGAAGTAACATTGACACTCTTCGCGCCACTGTGTATCATGACGTTTGCTGTTTGTTTTGCTGATGGCCATTCACTGGCCCGCGCGGGCCAGTGACTGGCCAATCAACTAGCCCGACAAACTCTTTTACTGGCCCCGGGCCATCGGGCCATTGCTTATGTCGAGCCCTGTCGTTAGCCAACTATGGTCGTAAGTTCTGTCGTTATCAGCAGTTCAACGAGTCGTGTTTCCCGAAACCATCGTTCCAACAAACATTCGCAAACACCATCGCAGAGTTGTGTGTGTGAGCGACAGATCTCGAGCTGCGGTTAGAAGCAGTTTCTAGTTTTCATGACATGTGGACTCAATAAATCCTGATCTTGAGCAAATAAGCAGCAAGCTGACATTCAGTGCAATCCGTGTCTTTTATTTAGAATACATACAAATGTCATTTACATCTTTTAATTTGTCAAGAGATTTAAAGCATCGTTTTTGAAGAGTGCGCATGTGTGAACGAGCTCTAGTGCGTAGGAGTCTGATTGAATCTGGAAATAAAGCAAAATAACAGAAAAATTTGAAATAGTCCTCAGATGTCATGTCTGTAATTGGTATCAAAACATCTAGCGTTAATTCGATCTCAAACAGTTTCATTAAAAGAAGTTATTACTCCAATAACTGCGTGACATCATTAACCAACGTGGTTGAACCGACCACTTTGCGACAATATGGTTTCGGAAAACAGTCGTGGGATAGCTAGATGATGTCTTCACCGATGTATCGTACTGTGACAGTGAAGCGGCGAGTTACAGCGCTGTACGGGAAACACACCCCAGTACCAGAAAATCACATTTTACTTTATTTTTCAATGTATGACCGTTATTACGTCAAGCTTTACAGGGTTAAAACTGGTATAGAACCAAGGCTTTAAAGCTAAACTACAAGAGTTTAGTTTCACAGCATGGTTTTATAAGACTCTCACCTATCCTGAAATCTGAGGTGATCTTGGACATTTCCTTCATCAAACTAGTCCCGAGATTCTTGACGTTCTCCAGGTCGTCCTTCATGGAGTAGGACAAGTCCATCAGGTAGTACAGGTCTATGGGATAGTCTTCAGCCCTCTTGAACTTCAGCTTGATATTTTGAGGTTCCCCTACAGAAATAACAATTCGTTCACAAAACAAAATGTGTTCGTATGTATTCCCACAGTTACTTGCGCAGATCAATAAACCCAACGGTTGTAAGAGATCAGGCACCAGATCTGAGTTTGAGGCTGAGTTTCTGAGGCTGGATCTGTGTGATATCCTCGGGTCGAAGCTTCTCCGCTCCTTTCTTGCGGTGGGTCACTGCTTTGTTCTTCAGGATCTTCTGGCTGCCGTGAGGGTTTTCGATCTTGGTGTTCGAACAGCCTCTTTTCTTGAGCGACTCCAGTTCATCGCAGCGCGCCGACGTCGGCTCTCCCTGTTTCAGAAACTCCTGTTGCGTGAGGAGAAAATATTCAGGCTGTTATTTGGGATTGTGTTAAGCATGTCAGATTATTTATATTTGTTCAAAAGTTTAGGGTTGGTAGGATTGTTTAATGTGTTTGAAAGAAGTCTCTTCTGCTCAACAAGGCTGCATTTATTTGATCAAAAATACAGTTAAACAGTGAAATATTATTATAATTTGTTCTATGTGAATATATAGTAAAGTGTAATTTATTCCTGTGATCAAAGCTGAATTTCCAGCATCATTACTCCAGTCTTCAGTGTCACATGATCCTCCAGAAATCACTCTAATATGAGGAGCTGATGCTCAAGAAACATTTATGATTATTATCAGTGTTGGAAACAGCTTCATATTTGTGTGGAAACCATCATACATTTGATTTATTCTTTGATGAATAGAAAGTTCAAAAGAACAGCATTTATTATGTAAATTACTGACATTTTTTAATCAATGTAATGAATGAATATTTCTTTAAAAAAACAACAAACTTTTTAATGCTAGTGAACGTTTCTCATACAAAACATTTAATGAAGCATACAGTACTACTAAAAATATAAAAAATCATATAATAAATAGAACATTTTAGAAAAGAAAATCATTTTGAAGTTAATTAATCTAAACAAAAGAAACAAATGTTGTGTTACAAAATACACTTTTTAGTAATTAATAAGATATCATCACTGTCCCCTGCAGTGCCTGTTTGTGGATTTAATGATTCCATAATCTTTTGTTATTATCATTGATGCCTGAAACTCCTTATAAGGACTGATATAAGCACAAACTCAAGCATCACCACGATCTTTCCATGAGGAACGAGATTGCCAAACATGAATGGAATGGCAACACTCATCCGCCATTACTGTTCCTGGCAAATCTGCCATAACTATTAATATCAAATGACTAAGTTTGAGTCAGACTCGTATCTGTCTGGCCCAGAAAACTGAAGTATAAAGGCAATATCATAATCCAGCTGTTGGTCTGAATATCAGTGCAGCTGTGATTATGAGTGTGATGCTGCACAAAGAGTACATCAGGGCAATAAATGTGTTTGTTTCAGCAATAAAGAGTTAAAGTGAAGAAGGCGCGTGGCCCTTTAACGCTACTCACGGTATCAGTGCACCATCCACATTTAGCCCCCACTTGTATGCACTCGCCGCAGGATAACGCGTTGGCTTTGATGCACTCGTTGCCCTCTGCAGAACACAAGAGACAGAGCGAGAGTCGATTCATTCACATGGCTCTGGCGTACAGTAACCGGAGCCAGAGACGACTACTGTTTTCCATGAGGATAACGCTGGGCGAGGCGACCTCTGAGTAATGACAGCAGTATTTAACTGTGCAACCTCCAAACAAACCCAGCGCTTATTAGTTCTGATGAGTCGGACAGAGTTACAGTACAGCATTTCAAGCTTCGGTGGTCTGAAAGTTCACATTACCTTGCTGTGCACGGCCGCAACAAATCATCCCTAATAATGTTGATATGAAAAGTAGCTTCAGGTCCATCTAGAAGAAAAAGACAAAAACCATAAGCAGTGGATTCACTTTCAAAACAAGCAGTTTATTCTGGGAAACAATGAATGTGGTAAAATCTAAGCTAATATATTAGGCCTATATCAATTATAGTATATAAATATATTATTTAATATGACTGAATGAAACCATCATCATTGGGCTATGACAATAAAATCATATTTTAAGGGTTAGAAAATAGATCCTTATGGTAGCAATGACCGTTTTAGTGACCAGGATCTTTAAAATAACTTTGACAACTACAGAAATAGCATACTGTATATGACTATGATAATCAATGCCATGTTATATATCAAGGGGCACTGGAAAGAGTAAACAAGTGCAATTTTAACTATTAAAAATAAAAGGTTTTTTTTTATCATTGAAGAACCATTTTTGCTTCCCCAATGAACTATTCAGTGATCATGGGCCGGTTTCACAAAGATAGACTTTGACTACGGCTTAGATATAGTAGATAATCAGACTTCAGATAGACATCTAAATCAGACCGTTGCACAAAGCACTTAAGACTCTGACTATCTTAAGTAGGACTACACTGCAATGCATTCTGGGTAAAATAAGACACTTTTCAAAATAAAAAAACATCCCGCCTCGACCTCGTCCTGCTCGCCACAGACAGTTAACAGCGTTAATCCGACCTTTGAGCGGAGCGCTAAAGACGTACAGAAAAGATACAAAAACATGGTTACAAGATACCAAAAAAGAAATATTTAAGAGGAAATATCCAAAAACGGGAGGAGGACCCCAAGAGAAACTTAAAGCAAGTAACATTAGGTTACTGGTTACTGTCCCTAAAAACCCTTTCCCTTCTTCTCACAGCTCTCTCCATAACGCCGTCAGCAAACCACAAATTATGAGCCATTTTCCCTTTTCTTTCGGCTGTTTGTAGTGTAACTGATTGTTACTGCTGGTTGCCACGGTAACAGAGTCTTAGACCTAAGTTAGCCTAAGGTGTCTAATTTTTTTGGTCTAAATTAAGTCAGTCTTTATTTTTGTGAAACAGTCTAACTTGCATTAGACTAGTCTCTGAGCAAATTTTAGACTTGTCTAACACTATAGGCCGGTCTAAAATAGCTTTGTGAACCCGGCCCCAGCTCTTAAAAGAACCATTTTCAAAGTGTGAAATTTTAATAACTGTATTTAACTATACACTTAAAAATAAAGGTTCTTCTTAACAAGAATGCAAAGAATGCTACTGGGGTAAACATCTTCGTATCCCGGTTCTCTTTGGATAAGGGATAGATAAACTCTTTAAGAAATGAGTAAATTAATAATTATTGTCATCTATGGTTCCATGAAGAACATTAAACATGCATAACTCTTCAAAATGAAGGGGGTTTTCACAGCAATGGCATAAAATAACCATTTTGGTTCCACAAAGAACCCGTCAGTGATCAGTTCTAAAAAAGTGTGAAGATTTAAATAAAGAACCTTTTCCCACTATACACTATTCAAAATAAAAGGTGTTTATTAGCATCAGTGGTTTCATGAAGAAACTTTAACATCTATGGAGACTTTTAAATGGACAAAGGTTCTTTAAGGTTATTTTAAGACCTGATAAGGTTCTTTGGGGAACCAAAAATGGTTCTTCTATGGCATCGCTGTGAAAACCCTCTTTTTGGAAACTTTATTTTGAAGAGTGTAAAGAAGCTTGTTATTGTAAAGAACCTTTTGTGGAATTGAAAGACTCAGTGTTAAAGGTTCTTTATGGAACGATAAATGCCAATAAAGAACCGATTTTTAAGAGTGCATCTCTACTTGATCTGGCCTTGAAATGCTGAAAAAGATGTTTTGTTGCTCATATTTTCAGAGTGATGACCTTAAGTTCAGGGGAGGTCATAAACCTTCATCTATTCTCAGCTCCTGAAAGAGGAACCGCTGCAGGGCTAATTTAAATACCGCCTCTCAGGACCATAATTCACCAGTCGAACCGTTTCCTAGTGGCTCTTTCCCCGGACAGAAATAGTGCCGACTCGGTAACTACAATATCCTCAACAGGAGTGCACTGTACAGAAATATCCTAGGAAACATCCAAGGTAACACTTTATTTTAAATAAATGTCCTTGTTACATATGTTACCATAACAGTAAATTATGCATTATTACATGCGACTAACCCTCAACCAAACCCTAATCCTACCCTAACCCTATAGTAAGTACATGTAGTTAATATTACTCAGTACTTAAATATATAATTACTGTAACAATGACATTTTAAAATAAAGTGTAAGCAAATCTAATATAATGTGTAATAGCTGTAGAGTAACAAAACTTTTAATATTATTTATTCTGCATTTAACCATGCATAATTGTATCCAAAGTTCATGGTACAACACAATGGGATTATATATATATATATTATATTTATATACATTATGATTATAAAAATCCGGGTGCATGTGGACACCGGTCATGTGTTCAGGTTATTTCCTGTAACACTGGCTCACATTGATCTGTCATTAGATCAGAGCACTTCTGCTGAAAGCTGTGTGTCCTGCAGGTAAAGCACTATTGATCAGTGTGTCCCATGAGACTGTGTGTTGCGTCTGGTTAATAAATGATCCTCTGTTTGGCTCCACGTGTCAGTGAGGGGCTGAAAAAAGCGCGTTGCATGCGCTGATGTCTTCAGTAATCAGTGAAATCTATTCAAAAGTATAAGCGGATAACATGATTACAGTAGTGCTAAAATACGTTTCCTTAATTTGAAGTAAGAGGGTTTGACAAATACTGTTTTCTTTCCTGTTTCCTGACATATATCTCCTAACAAAACATAATTATTAATTAAAAACTTCCTGGAGCGGGACATACCAACATTGTGAAAAACAAGTACTTTTGCATACTTTTAAAATTAGTAGTTATTGCAGAAAGATTATGCTTAAGCATGAACACTTAATTGCAATTAAATAAAAATGTATTATAGTTTAAATATATATTTAATGCAACTTTAGAGTGTTTTTGATCCATGCACTTGAGTGGGACTTAAGTATACATCTTTACGTCATTTCATAATTACTTCTATATCTTTGAAATAGGATTTAAGTGTACTGCCGACTGTACTGACAAACATTTATGGAAAGCTAAATTATAATGTAATTTCTACTGAAACTGAAAAGATCAAATATAATGATTTAAAATATACTTTGAAGTAAAACTTTTAATCACAAAGTGCACTGTTTAAAAGTGTACTTAAGTGCGTTAAGAAGCAGTCATGAAAGTATCTCTTTAAGTACAATTAAGTGGCCTTTTATTTCATTATTATGATTATACAGTATCTTTTTAAAGATTTGAAGTACAAACAGAAGACAATAAAGCACACTTCTTTTTCACAAAGGAAAGTCTCATCTCCTTATATTTAGCTATTGCCAGTATTTTCTAGTTTACACCACAGTCGTGCAAAATCTCCTTTGAGTTCTTGTTTCACAGATAATCACAATCAAAACACTTTGTCCTCCAGTTCAATCATTTGGTCAGGTTTTAGAAGTAGGCTATCCTATGTAAAATAAAGTTGCTTCCTTAAATTTTTAAGCACAATCAACTTGGATGTTTAAGTCATATCAACTTAAATTACATTAAACTGCCTTTTAAAAAAATGAGTTGAATCTTGTATAACGTATAAAAAAAGTTAAAATTGCTTAACTTATTTTGCTGAGTTAAAGCAATGTAAAAACACGTTGTCATAACTTATTGATCATATAATTTTATACAGTGCAGCATATAAACGCCCTTAGTAAGCTTCATGATATATTTAATAAATGGCCAAATGACTTAGTTTAACATACACAGCATAACAAAACTGTAGTGTAATGATTTAAAGATCTGCCACCACAATCTACAAATAGTATATCATTATCCAAAAGTGTTGACATACTCTTAACATGATACTGGTTCGATGTAAGAAACGTCTGATGCAAGTGAGCTTCCTCTAAATTACACAGACGTCAATGATAGTCCTAAAGAAATCACACACATAACCAGTGCTGGTACGGCTACTGGAAACAGCAACAGAGTCCAAGATAAAGCTGGAAAAGCCTTTTACTTCCCTGCTGAATGTGATGCACGTGGTTGCCATTAAAATGGGCAGAGATGATGAGGCTCAGAGGTATGGGAGGCCAAACACTTGCGAAACACACTGAGACACTGAAACACTGAGACACTGAGACACCGAGACACTGAGACACTGAGACACTGAGACACTGAGAGACTGAAACACTGAGACACTGAGACACCGAGACAATGAGACACTGAGACACTGAGACAATGAGAGACTGAAACACTGAAACACTGAGACACTGAGACACTGAGACACCGAGACACCGAGACAATGAGACACTGAGACACTGAGACACTGAGAGACTGAAACACTGAAACACTGAGACACTGAGACACTGAGACACTGAGACACTGAAACACTGAAACACTGAGACACTGAGACACTGAGAGACTGAAACACTGAGACACTGAGACACTGAGACACTGAGAGACTGAACCACTGAGACACTGAGACACTGAGACACTGAGACACCGAGACAATGAGACACTGAGACACTGAGACACTGAGAGACTGAAACACTGAGACACTGAGACACTGAGACACTGAGACACTGAAACACTGAGACACTGAGACACTGAGACACTGAGACACTGAGACACTGAAACACTGAAACACTGAGACACTGAGACACTGAGACACTGAGAGACTGAAACACTGAGACACTGAGACACTGAGACACTGAGAGACTGAACCACTGAGACACTGAGACACTGAGACACCGAGACAATGAGACACTGAGACACTGAGACACTGAGAGACTGAAACACTGAGACACTGAGACACTGAGACACTGAGACACTGAAACACTGAGACACTGAGACACTGAAACACTGAGACACTGAGACACTGAGACACTGAGACACTGAAACACTGAAACACTGAAACACTGAGAGACTGAGACACTGAAACACTGAGACACTGAGACACTGAGAGACTGAGACACTGAGACACTGAGACACTGAGAGACTGAGACACCGAGACACTGAGAGACTGAGACACTGAGACACCGAGACACCGAGACACCGAGACACTGAGAGACTGAAACACTGAGACACTGAGACACTGAGACACTGAGACACTGAAACACTGAGACACTGAGACACTGAGAGACTGAGACACTGAGACACTGAGACACCGAGACACCGAGACACCGAAACACCGAGACACCGAGACACCGAGACACTGAGACACTGAGACACTGAGAGACTGAGAGACTGAGACACTGAGACACTGAGACACTGAGAGACTGAGAGACTGAGAGACTGAAACACTGAGACACTGAGACACTGAGAGACTGAGACACCGAGACACTGAGAGACTGAGACACTGAGAGACTGAGACACCGAGACACCGAGAGACTGAAACACTGAGACACTGAGAGACTGAGACACTGAGAGACTGAGACACTGAGGCACTGAGACACTGAGAGACTGAGAGACTGAGACACTGAGACACTGAGAGACTGAGAGACTGAGACACTGAGACACTGAGAGACTGAGACACTGAGACACTGAGAGACTGAGACACTGAGACACTGAGACACTGAGAGACTGAGACACTGAAACACTGAGACACTGAGACACACTGAGACACTGAGACACCGAGAGACAGAGAGACCGAAACACTGAGACACTGAGACACTGAGACACTGAGACACACTGAGACACTGAGACACTGAGAGACTGAGACACTGAGACACTGAGACACTGAGAGACTGAGACACTGAGACACTGAGAGACTGAGACACTGAGACACTGAGACACTGAGACACTGAGACACTGAGACACTGAGAGACAGAGAGACTGAGAGACTGAGACACTGAGACACTGAGAGACAGAGAGACCGAAACACTGAGACACTGAAACACTGAGACACTGAGACACTGAGACACTGAGACACTGAGACACACTGAGACACTGAGACACTGAGACACTGAGACACTGAGACACTGAGAGACTGAGACACTGAAACACTGAAACACTGAGACACTGAGACACTGAGACACTGAGAGACAGAGAGACCGAAACACTGAGACACTGAAACACTGAGACACTGAGACACTGAGACACTGAGACACACTGAGACACTGAGACACTGAGACACTGAGACACACTGAGACACTGAGACACTGAGACACCGAGAGACAGAGACACTGAGACACTGAGACACCGAGAGACAGAGAGACCGAAACACTGAGACACTGAGACACTGAGACACTGAGACACTGAGACACCGAGAGACAGAGAGACCGAAACACTGAGACACTGAGACACTGAGACACTGAGAGACTGAGACACTGAAACACTGAGACACTGAGAGACTGAGACACTGAGACACCGAGACAATGAGACACTGAAACACTGAGACACTGAGAGACTGAAACACTGAGACACTGAGACACTGAAACACTGAGACACTGAGACACTGAGAGACTGAGACAATGAGACACTGAAACACTGAGACACTGAGAGACTGAGACACTGAGACACTGAGAGACTGAAACACTGAGACACTGAGACACTGAGAGACTGAAACACTGAGACACTGAGAGACTGAGACACTGAAACACTGAGACACTGAGACACTGAGACACTGAGACACTGAGAGACTGAGACACTGAGACACTGAGAGACTGAAACACTGAGACACTGAGACACTGAGAGACTGAAACACTGAGACACTGAGAGACTGAAACACTGAGACACTGAAACACTGAGACACTGAAACACTGAGACACTGAAACACTGAGACACTGAAACACTGAGACACTGAGACACCGAGACACTGAGACACTGAGACACTGAGAGACTGAAACACTGAGACACTGAGAGACTGAAACACTGAGACACTGAGACACTGAAACACTGAGACACTGAAACACTGAGACACTGAGACACCGAGACAATGAGACACTGAGACACTGAGACACCGAGACACTGAGACACTGAGACACTGAGAGACTGAAACACTGAGAGACTGAAACACTGAGACACTGAGACTCTGAGACACTGAGAGACTGAGAGACTGAGACACTGAAACACTGAGACACTGAAACACTGAGACACTGAGAGACTGAGAGACTGAGACACTGAGACACTGAGACACTGAAACACTGAGACACTGAAACACTGAGACACTGAGACACCGAGACAATGAGACACTGAGACACTGAGACACTGAGACACTGAGACACTGAGAGACTGAAACACTGAGACACTGAAACACTGAGACACTGAGAGACTGAAACACTGAGACACTGAGACACTGAGAGACGGAAACACTGAGAGACTGAGACACTGAGACACTGAGAGACTGAGAGACTGAAACACTGAGACACTGAGACACCGAGACACCGAGAGACTGAGACACTGAGACACTGAGAGACTGAAACACTGAGACACTGAGACACTGAGACACTGAAACACTGAGACACTGAGAGACTGAAACACTGAGACACTGAAACACTGAGACACTGAGAGACTGAGACACTGAGAGACTGAAACACTGAGACACTGAGACACTGAGACACTGAGACACTGAAACACTGAGACACTGAGAGACTGAGAGACTGAGACACTGAAACACTGAGACACTGAGACACTGAGAGACTGAGACACTGAGACACTGAGAGACTGAAACACTGAGACACTGAGACACTGAGACACTGAGACACTGAAACACTGAGACACTGAGAGACTGAAACACTGAGACACTGAAACACTGAGACACTGAGACACTGAGACACTGAGACACTGAAACACTGAGACACTGAGAGACTGAGAGACTGAGACACTGAAACACTGAGACACTGAGACACTGAGAGACTGAGACACTGAGACACTGAGAGACTGAAACACTGAGACACTGAGACACTGAGACACTGAGACACTGAAACACTGAGACACTGAGAGACTGAAACACTGAGACACTGAAACACTGAGACACTGAGAGACTGAAACACCGAGACACTGAGAGACTGAGAGACTGAGACACTGAAACACTGAGACACTGAAACACTGAGACACTGAGAGACTGAAACACTGAAACACTGAGACACTGAAACACTGAAACACTGAGAGACTGAAACACCGAGACACTGAGAGACTGAGACACTGAGACACTGAGACTCTGAGACACTGAAACACTGAGAGACTGAGACTCTGAGACACTGAGACTCTGAGACACTGAGACACTGAGACACTGAGACACTGAGAGACTGAAACACTGAGACACTGAGAGACTGAAACACTGAGACTCTGAGACACTGAGAGACTGAGACACTGAGACACTGAGAGACTGAGACTCTGAGACACTGAGACTCTGAGACACTGAGACACTGAGACACTGAGAGACTGAAACACTGAGACTCTGAGACACTGAGACTCTGAGACACTGAGACACTGAGACACTGAGACACTGAGACACTGAGACACTGAGAGACTGAGACACTGAGACACTGAGACACTGAGACACTGAGAGACTGAAACACTGAGACTCTGAGACACTGAGACACTGAGACTCTGAGACACTGAGACACTGAGACACTGAGACACTGAGAGACTGAGAGACTGAAACACTGATGACCTGCGGACGCCAGATCCAATCAGAAGAACTTGCTAACACCTCTGAATACTCTTACACTGAACATCATTCTCTTATATAGTAAACAGTCTTGAGTAATTCAGTCAGTGTGTGTGTGGGTGTATGTGTGTGTTTGTGTGTGTGAGAGTGGGCATGTTTAGCTATACTTGTGAGGACAAGGATAGTAAAACTTGAGAATCCCTAGTACTATGTAAGGACTTTTTGCTGGTCCTCACAAGGAAAATTGATTCATAAACATAATAAAATGTGTTTTTATTTTTTATTTACAAATGCAGAAAGTTTTGTGTGATGTGTAGGTTAAGAGGACAGAAGTGTGTGTTTTTGTGCGTGTGTGTGTGTGTGAGAAAGTGAGTGAGTGTGTGTGTGAGTGTGAGTGAGTGTTTGTGTCACACAAATTGTGTGTGTGTGTGTGTGTGTGTGTGTGTGTGTGTGTGAGAGCTAAAAACTGTTCCTCTCTGTTCCTCTCAGCGTGCCTTTTATACACACAGTGCAGACAGCATGTCGGGCAGAGTGACCAGATTAGCCCGGGTGTCACTGAGAGTTTAGCAAACACTGAATCTTCCCATTACAATGACAGAAGAAAAAGATTTCATAGCTCAAAAAACATTCTTCTCAAACCAGCTTCAATAAACAGCGATTCCAATTGTGAGTGACAACTACAATAAAAAAAAATTGTTTTTTTTAGTACAACTTTAAATGTATTAGTTTTTCTCAAATTATATTTATGGATGAAATTTTTATTTAATTTCAATCAAAATAATAATTTTCCCAAAGACAAAAACATTCATACAAAGTAAAAAGTATTTATTATAAACACCATATACTTAATCCAAATATTTTATTTAGACTTAAGCAAAATTGTTACTTAATGTAAATCAATATTTAAAAAAAATAAAAAAATGCGCGTGTTTGTTCCGGGGGGAGATTACATCTTAATTTTACCAGGTCAATTATCCATAATATAAAAGTAGAATTTTCCCTTAAGATAAAGCTACAACATTTTGCTAGTCAATGTTCAGTTTAGTTTACTAACTAGAGTACTCGATACGCCATGCGTCCGGTCAAGGGTTAAGGCACACTGAGTCCGAAATTTTCGCACATTAAAAAATAAATAAAACCTTACGTCGATTTTCGATTTTCTGTGTTTTCCACATCCGTAACAAGCATTTAAATGGTGCTTTGACAATTCAGAGCCACCAAATGACGGATACGAAAAAACACATATGAAAATGTCGGACACATTTGTCGGACACAATTTGTCGGAAAATGTCGGACACAAATGTCGGACACAGTGTCACTGAGACACTGAGAGACTGAAACACTGAGACACTGAGACACTGAGAGACTGAGAGACTGAGAGACTGAAACACTGAGACACTGAGAGACTGAGAGACTGAGAGACTGAGACACTGAGACACTGAGACTCTGAGACACTGAGACTCTGAGACACTGAGACACTGAGACACTGAGAGACTGAAACACTGAGACACTGAGACACTGAGAGACTGAGACACTGAGAGACTGAAACACTGAAACACTGAGACACTGAGACACTGAGACACTGAGACACTGAGAGACTGAGACACTGAGACACTGAGACTCTGAGACACTGAGACACTGAGACTCTGAGACACTGAGACACTGAGACACTGAGACACTGAGAGACTGAGACACTGAGAGACTGAGACACTGAGACACTGAGACACTGAGACACTGAGACACTGAGACACTGAGACACTGAGAGACTGAGACACTGAGACACTGAGACACTGAGACTCTGAGACACTGAGACACTGAGACTCTGAGACACTGAGACACTGAGACACTGAGACACTGAGAGACTGAGACACTGAGAGACTGAGACACTGAGACACTGAGACACTGAGACACTGAGACACTGAGACACTGAGACACTGAGAGACTGAGACACTGAGAGACTGAGACACTGAGACACTGAGACACTGAGACACTGAGACACTGAGACACTGAGAGACTGAGACACTGAGACACTGAGACACTGAGACACTGAGACACTGAGACACTGAGACACTGAGACACTGAGACACTGAGACACTGAGACACTGAGACTCTGAGACACTGAGACACTGAGACACTGAGAGACTGAAACACTGAGACACTGAGACACTGAGAGACTGAGACACTGAGACTCTGAGACACTGAGACTCTGAGACACTGAGACACTGAGACACTGAGAGACTGAGACACTGAGACTCTGAGACACTGAGACACTGAGAGACTGAGAGACTGAAACACTGAGACTCTGAGACACTGAGAGACTGAGACACTGAGAGACTGAGAGACTGAAACACTGAGACTCTGAGACTCTGAGACACTGAGAGACTGAGACACTGAGACACTGAGACACTGAAACACTGAGAGACTGAAACACTGAAACACTGAGACACTGAGACACTGAGACACTGAGAGACTGAGACACTGAGAGACTGAAACACTGAGAGACTGAGACACTGATGACCTGCGGACGCCAGATCCAATCAGAAGAACTTGCTAACACCTCTGAATACTCTTACACTGAACATCATTCTCTTCCATAGTAAACAGTCTTGAGTAATTCAGTCAGTGTGTGTGTGGGTGTATGTGTGTGTTTGTGTGTGTGAGAGTGGGCATGTTTAGCTATACTTGTGAGGACAAGGATAGTAAAACTTGAGAATCCCTAGTACTATGTAAGGACTTTTTGCTGGTCCTCACAAGGAAAATTGATTCATAAACATAATAAAATGTGTTTTTATTTTTTATTTACAAATGCAGAAAGTTTTGTGTGATGTGTAGGTTAAGAGGACAGAAGTGTGTGTGTTTGTGCGTGTGTGTGTGTGTGAGAAAGTGAGTGAGTGTGTGTGTGAGTGTGAGTGAGTGTTTGTGTCACACAAATTGTGTGTGTGTGTGTGTGTGTGTGTGTGTGTGTGTGTGTGTGTGAGAGCTAAAAACTGTTCCTCTCAGCGTGCCTTTTATACACACAGTGCAGACAGCATGTCGGGCAGAGTGACCAGATTAGCCCGGGTGTCACTGAGAGTTTAGCAAACACTGAATCTTCCCATTACAATGACAGAAGAAAAAGATTTCATAGCTCAAAAAACATTCTTCTCAAACCAGCTTCAATAAACAGCGATTCCAATTGTGAGTGACAACTACAATAAAAAAAAATTGTTTTTTTTTAGTACAACTTTAAATGTATTAGTTTTTCTCAAATTATATTTATGGATGAAATTTTTATTTAATTTCAATCAAAATAATAATTTTCCCAAAGACAAAAACATTCATACAAAGTAAAAAGTATTTATTATAAACACCATATACTTAATCCAAATATTTTATTTAGACTTAAGCAAAATTGTTACTTAATGTAAATCAATATTTAAAAAAAATAAAAAAATGCGCGTGTTTGTTCCGGGGGGAGATTACATCTTAATTTTACCAGGTCAATTATCCATAATATAAAAGTAGAATTTTCCCTTAAGATAAAGCTACAACATTTTGCTAGTCAATGTTCAGTTTAGTTTACTAACTAGAGTAGGCTACTCGATACGCCATGCGTCCGGTCAAGGGTTAAGGCACACTGAGTCCGAAATTTTCGCACATTAAAAAATAAATAAAACCTTACGTCGATTTTCGATTTTCTGTGTTTTCCACATCCGTAACAAGCATTTAAATGGTGCTTTGACAATTCAGAGCCACCAAATGACGGATACGAAAAAACACATATGAAAATGTCGGACTCAGTGTGCAAGGGCCTGAACTCTTTCACTGCAAGTCGATGCGTACGGCCGTCTGTCGGAAGCAAGATGTTTTAGTAGATAAAGTTATATATACACGTATGGATATTTTTCTTAACAAACCCATCGCTTCAGAAAGCCTTTATTAACAGAGCTGTATGGATTTACTTTTATTATGGATGAAAGCGCTATATAAATGCCTCATTCATTCATTCATTCATGGATGGATGCACTTTTTTGGGCTTCAAAATCTCATCCTCCATTCACTGCTGTTATAAAGCTTGGAAGAGCCAGGACATTGTTTAATATAACTCTGATTGTATTCGTCTGAAAGAAGAGTGTCATATTCACTTAGGGTGAGTAAATCATGGGCGGATTTTCATTTTTGGGTGAACTATCCCTTTAAATTCAATGAAAACAAATGCGTTAAGTCAACATTCATTTTTAAATCATCCAGCAAAAAAAAATAAAAACCACTTTTAGGTCCTAATTAAGTGTGTGAACGTAAACCATGTTGTAAAACACCATTAAGGTGTCAAACTGAAAACACTGTTCGTGAGGTTTCACAGCTGGACTCAGGAATACTGAACAGAGAGCATCATGGGAATGATATCTCTATCTACACATTCCTAAAAGCCTGGTACAACTCTGAGACACACAGATAGTGTCTCAACAACACTCAGCAAATGATGATGAAAGTCTTCATCATCATCACTGACTTTCTGATCCTACTGTAATTTTCTCTGTAACACTTTACAATAAGGTTAATTAGTTATCATTATGTAATGCATGTTAGTTCACAGTGCATTAACTAATGTTAACTAATACAACCTTTGATTTTAATAACGTATTAGTAAATGTTAGTAAATGAATATTAACTAAGATTAATAAATGCTAGAAGTATTGTTCATTCTTAGTTCTTGTTAGCTAAGGTAGTAAACTAATGTTTACTAATGAACCTTATTGTAAAGTGTTACTGTTTTCTTCGACACATTAACATAACACAAAGATAAATGCAAATGCAAAAAAGAAAAACGAAAAAGAGACGAAAAAAAGGAGCAAAGAGAAAAACAGGAAAGGGCGTCCCTTCTCTCCAGGACACCGAATCCAGACGGAAACTTCAAACCCTTCGGCCGCCGCGTTTAAAGACCACCCTCTTTCTCCTCTGCTCTCTTTTCCTTTCTGGACTGGAAAAGAGAGATCAGAAAACATCCCCCCGTCCTGAAACGCAGGCCAAACACAACCATGATATAATATCCCTTTAAAAGGGGGAGCGAGTAATGAAGTCCAGCTTTAACAATCTGAGGAAAGTCTCTCTCCACTCCTTCTGTTGCTCGTTTAAAGTCTATTTTTGGATTTCTCAAGCTCTCAAAATGCTCTTTATAGCAGAAGTTTTTTTAGTTTTTTTTTTTTACTTATGTTCAGGGAATAAAACTCATAATCTCTGGTTCTGAAAAGCAACAGATTATATTTTTTTCCTTGTGAAAAATAAGTACATATAGTTTAATTAAAAAGAGCACTTATTACATAAATTATATGCTTAAAGATTATAAGTGCAAACTGAATGTAATATTTCCAGACCCTTAATTGCATGGTAATTGAAATTAAATGAAAATGTTTTATAGCTTAATGTATTATAAATGAACTTTTGAGTGCTTTTTTGATCCACTTAAATACATATATGCAAATACTTATACAGTTGAAATATGGTTAAGTGTAGTGCCGAATGTACTGACTAAAACTAAAATATGTGTAATTTCCATAAACTTGAGTTACATTTCATTTTAAGATGTTCTTGAGTACTGATTATGATTAATTAATGTACGGTTAGGGTTAGGATTTGGTTAAGGCTTACTTGCTTCTAATTATGCATAATTTACTGTTATTACTAAGTGCATGTAACATATGCAACAAGGAATCTGTCAAATAAAGTGTTACCGAAACTTGTAATATATTTGTAATTACACATTTGCAATTTAGTAAATTTATTTACTTTAAATGTAACATCGAATAAGAATTTACAGTTAAAATTATAATCATGTATATGTTATTCAACACATCCAAATAAGTGTACGTCTTTAAATCATGACAATGCATTTGCAAAAATGTACTTTTGCTCGACTTTCAAATGACAAAATCAAAGTGTGAATATGGCTAAATATCAAAGAGTTTCTATAAAATGGACCTTTAGAGGAATATTGACCAGGCTAATGCTTGAGTTCAAGCCCATCCTTCACAGTCATACCGGATCAATACCACTTTCAGCTGTACTGGACATTACTTAGACAACCACAATTCAACAGCGACACAAATAGAGCAAGATGCATGTAATCACAGAGCAGCAGAGAGAGAGAGAGAGAGAGAGAGAGAGAGAGAGAGAGAGAGAGAGAGAGAGAGAGAGAGAGAGAGAGAGAGAGAGAGAGAGAGAGAGAGAGAGAGAGAGAGAGAGAGAGAGAGAGAGAGAGAGAGAGAGAGAGAGACCAGCGAAAGAAACGAAGGGAGATCGGTCATTGCTACAGAAAACCAATAGATTTTTACATTTTCAACAATAACCTCATATAAAAGTCACTCCATGATGCCATTGCTAAAAGCGCTCGGAGTTATTTAGTATGTCGCTGTTACTCGTGTGTTTCTGGCACAAGTCTGCTGAGGCTCTAGATAAGGCTTAGGTTCCTCCTTCAATGCATATCAATACGATTTTTCTCACTCTATCATCTTGACTTAGTAAGCACCCCTAAGAATAACTGAATAGTAGCACAAACTGCCTGTAATATCGCTATAGATCAAGCAATTGGCTTGATGTTAAAATTCATCATATGTGCAACCGAGGCTCACTGGAAAAAACGTGCACTTGACGACATTTCTGCAAAATTACATTTCTTCTTGCATGTTTTGTGTATGGAAGCTTGTTCTGACTTTAAATCTCGCAATCCTGACTTTATATCTCACAATTCTGACTTTATATCTCGCAATTCTGACTTTATATCTCGCAATTCTGACTTTATATCTCGCAATTCTGACTTTATATCTCGCAATTCTGACTTTATATCTCGCAATTCTGACTTTATATCTCGCAATTCTGACTTTATATCTCGCAATTCTGACTTTATATCTCGCAATTCTGACTTTATATCTCGCAATTCTGACTTTATATCTCGCAATTCTGACTTTATATCTCGCAATTCTGACTTTATATCTCACAATTCTGACTTTATATCACACAATTCTGACTTTATATCTCACAATTCTGACTTTATATCTCGCAATTCTGACTTTATATCACACAATTCTGACTTTATATCACACAATTCTGACTTTATATCTCGCAATTCTGACTTTATATCTCGCAATTCTGACTTTATATCTCGCAATTCTGACTTTATACCTCACAATTCTGACTTTATATCACACAATTCTGACTTTATATCTCGCAATTCTGACTTTATATCTCGCAATTCTGACTTTATATCTCGCAATTCTGACTTTATATCTCGCAATTCTGACTTTATATCTCACAATTCTGACTTTATATCTCGCAATTCTGACTTTATATCTCGCAATTCTGACTTTATATCACACAATTCTGACTTTATATCACACAATTCTGACTTTATATCTCGCAATTCTGACTTTATATCTCACAATCCTGACTTTATATCTCGCAATTCTGACTTTATATCTCACAATCCTGACTTTATATCTCGCAATTCTGACTTTATATCTCGCAATTCTGACTTTATATCTCGCAATTCTGACTTTATATCTCGCAATTCTGACTTTATATCTCACAATTCTGACTTTATATCTCGCAATTCTGACTTTATATCTCACAATTCTGACTTTATATCTCACAATCCTGACTTTATATCTCACAATTCTGACTTTATATCTCGCAATTCTGACTTTATATCACACAATTCTGACTTTATATCACACAATTCTGACTTTATATCTCGCAATTCTGACTTTATATCTCGCAATTCTGACTTTATATCTCGCAATTCTGACTTTATACCTCACAATTCTGACTTTATATCACACAATTCTGACTTTATATCTCGCAATTCTGACTTTATATCTCGCAATTCTGACTTTATATCTCACAATTCTGACTTTATATCACACAATTCTGACTTTATATCTCACAATTCTGACTTTATATCTCGCAATTCTGACTTTATATCTCGCAATTCTGACTTTATATCACACAATTCTGACTTTATATCTCGCAATTCTGACTTTATATCTCGCAATTCTGACTTTATATCTCGCAATTCTGACTTTATATCACACAATTCTGACTTTATATCTCACAATTCTGACTTTATATCTCACAATTCTGACTTTATATCTTTATATCTCGCAATTCTGACTTTATATCTCGCAATTCTGACTTTATATCTCGCAATTCTGACTTTATATCTCACAATTCTGACTTTATATCTCGCAATTCTGACTTTATATCTCGCAATTCTGACTTTATATCTCGCAATTCTGACGTTATATCTCGCAATTCTGACTTTATATCTCACAATTCTGACTTTATATCTCACAATTCTGACTTTAAATCTCGCAATTCTGAGAAATAAAGTCAGAATTGTGAGATAAAAAGTTGCAATTACCTTTTTAATTTTTTATTCTGTGGCGGAAGCAAGCTTCCAAACTTCACAACATGTGACATGTGTAGCGTGTTCATGTTGAGTTTTATTCTAAACAGATGAACGTGAATCTGGCAACTCATCTAGTTTGGTTCCACCCAAAGCCCAACCCCTTCATTTAATCTTCTCCACCCTCTGTACTCAACCACAAACTCTTCCATCCTCCTGAAAACATCCCAGGAATCCCTGAGATGTGTTTTCCCTGACCAGAAGGAAGGCTTGTATTCCCTGTTCCCAGCATCTCCACTGGTATCAATCAAATGCAACCCAAATGAATCAAACTAAGGGCTGGGTGCGAGTCAGCCCTCACACACACATAATGCATAGACTGAGCCTGATATACGCTTCTGAGACCTGTGGCTGACATTACAGGGTTCAGGACTGTCGTAATGTCACTGCTTCTGCCTGACTAGTCCCTTTTAACCGCCGAGTTGGCTTTCACTCCCTCGCTTTACAGGAATCTCACAGTAAATCTGCATTCAGTCTGGAGAACAGCCAGAAACCAGAGTCCACCCCTTCATCCAATGCAAGGCCGATATATGTACCTACCATATAGATGACGAAATGGTGGTTGCATTTAATATTCAACAATATTATTATTGATCTGCCTGCATTGACACTGAACTGAACTGGACGATCACATCATTGTTTTCTCTAGAGCGGCTATATTTATAAATAAACTACATTAATAACTTTTATTACAACAAAAATAAACCATCACTGAACTTACTTAAGCTGGACAATAACATCACTGTTTTCTCCACAGCTGCTGTATAAATAAATGAACTAAATTAATAACTGATGATTTTTACATCATAACTTAAACTGGACTATGACGCTATTTTCTTCTACTGTACAGCCAAAACAAACGTTATTGCATTATTTTCCTGTAAATCTGCCTTGAAACAATGTGTATTGTAAAAAGCACTTTATAAATAAAGGTGACTTGACTATTCAACATATATGAGCCTGTTAATGGGACTTCCAAGAAAGTACAATGAAATAACACATGTCCAATAATTCCAGGATCTATAATTTTAAGTCAACATGAAATCAAAATAGACAATTCTAGTTTTTATTTTTATTCTAAACGATTTATCGCTGCACATTATTATTGTGTTAAATTCATGATCCTGGTAATCTTGAATCAGAATAACTCCCTCTTGCAGCTTCTCTTCTCTTCTCTACATCTGTTCTTGTTCCAGAAGCCGTTTCACTCGGATATATACGACACAATAGAGAAGAAAAGACGAGCAAAACTTTAAACTTAGAATCACACAGCAACAGGAACTCATTATTTATCATTTGAACTTAGTTACATTCATAGAAATAATATATTTTATTGTATTTTATCACAGAGATTAATTAAATATGATCCATGTCATGCATAATGCATTTACATTTTCCAGTTCTGTGTTATTTCTGGTGCTCGTTTTGAAGGAATACATCACTCTAGTGTTAAAACAAAATAAAAACCTGTCATCATTCAATCATTACATAATCATTTAATTATTAAAACATCTATATCAGTATCTACATTATAGTATATTGTAAATACAAAGTTCTGCCATGAAACTCTAGATGACGCATGCTGACAGTTTCTTAACTCAATCTGCTTGCAATCACATCTTTCTCTATAGGGCGCAGCTGATTGGTTCCTGCTGTATCAGTAGCCAACAGTGTTGGGGGTAACTCATTACAAGTAACTTGAGTTACGTAATCAGATTACTTGTTCAAGTAACTAGTAAAGTAACGCATTACTTTTACAATTTACAACAAAATATCTGAGTTACTTTTTCTAATAAGTTACGCAAGTTACTTTGTTTTCCCCTTTATTGACTGACAGCTCTTCTGTCCTAATGTTGAGACAAATCGAAGTGCAGAGGCGTTGTGTGTAAACATGATGGTTATTATAGTTCTAGATTAAATGTAAGCGTGGATTTACTCATCTCACTTGCACAAAAAAGATTCAATATTCCTCAAAATGAATAAAATCAGTGAAATGCAGAATCAGAACACTATGCAAACCTCCAATACCTAAATATGTTAAATAAAACATACATTTGTATGCATTTAATCTTTATTGACCAAAGTACTTGCTTCTGACCTCCGATTTTTCAGTTAAACCATAAGCAAAAATGACTATAGATTTTTTTATATGTTTTTATTGGTAAAGTAAGTGTTAAATTTGTTTCTCCTGCATCCTCTTCTTCTGTTACCCAGAACAGCAGCAGCTGAAAGGTTTGTTTGAGCGGCGCCCTCTACTGTACTCTACTGTACTCTACTGTACAGGAGTAAATCTCAAGCCCAGCCCAGGTGGAAAAAAAGTAACGCAAAAGTAACGTAACACATTACTTTTCTAAAAAGTAACTAAGTAACACAATAAGTTACTTTTTAAGGGAGTAACGCAATATTGTAACGCATTACTTTTCAAAGTAACTTTCCCCAACACTGGTAGCCAATGAGCTCGCAGCTCAACCGTCAGATACGGGTCAGCATTTGCTGTATAAAGCCAAGTTCACACTACATGATTTTAAAACATTGGGCTGAAATGTGCAGTTCACACTACATGACTTGCTCTCTGTGAAATCAGGAGTGTTCAAGTTGTTGAGCTAGTTCACACCACACGACACAACGTGATTGATCCGCAACAGGAGGTAACGCACTACACGCGTTGACAACAACTCTGTCACCCAACGATTCTATCTTGTCTACAAACCACGTTTTGTCACGAAAAATCACGCGATAAAACGAACCGGAAATGACGCGAAACAGCACGCGCGCCAATACCCAGCGAAGAAGACGAAGAAGAACACAACACGCGAACATGCCTTGCTCTGATTGGCTGTAGCTCATGACATCATGTGAGCTTGAGTCGTGCGACAGCTCTGGATATCTAGCATGCTAGATATTTTTCTGGGCTCGGCGTCGCGTCTGCGAGCGTCTTTGATGCGTTGTTGGCTCTTTCATACTAACAGATTGGCGAGCGTTCATCGCCCGCTAATCCCCCGCGATAACACCCTGACCTGTCGGTGAGCTCAACGATTTGCAAATCGGGCTTAAAATCATGTAGTGTGAACTAGGCTTTAGTTGCAGAGTGCTTTCAGAAACCCTCTCCTTCCCGAGCTCCTTACAGATCTGCTGTGGGCAATTCATGTACGCTATATTTAGTGATGTAGTACTCGAGTCCGGTCTCGAACTCGAGACCGATTTCTGCTTTCTCGGACTTGTTCCTTCAAAGACTCGGTCTCGACTCGGACTCGACCCTTCAAAGACTCGGTCTTGACTCGGACTCGGCATAGGCGGTCTCGTCCCCATCACTAGTTAAGACTGCTCCTCTAAACAATTCCCAATCTAGCTTAGTCTGTAGGCCTAACTGTTGATTATTAACTGGGGTGATATTAAATCATGAATATCAAAACTGACGTCGAGACAAATTCTCGACTCGGACTTGCTTCCTCAAAGACTCGGTCTTGACTCTGACTCGACTGTATTTGGAAACCAATGGACTGGGTCTCGACTCGGACTCGACCCTTCAAAGACTTGGTCTTGACTCGGACTCGACTATATTTGGAAACCAATGGACTCGGTCTCGACTCGGACTCGACCCTTCAAAGACTCGGTCTTGACTCTGACTCGACTGTATTTGGAAACCAATGGACTCGGTCTCGACTCGGACTCGACCCTTCAAAGACTCGGTCTTGACTCGGACTCGACTGTATTTGGAAACCAATGGACTCGGTCTCGACTCGGACTCGACCCTTCAAAGACTCGGTCTTGACTCGGACTCGACTGTATTTAGAAACCAATGGACTCGGTCTTGACTCGGACTCAACCCTTCAAAGACTCGGTCTTGACTCGGACTCGACTGTATTTAGAAACCAATGGACTCGGTCTTGATTCGGACTCGACCCTTCAAAGACTCGGTCTTGACTCCGACTCGACTGTATTTAGAAACCAATGGACTCGGTCTTGACTCGGACTCGACCCTTCAAAGACTCGGTCTTGACTCGGACTCGACTGTATTTGGAAACCAATGGACTTGGTCTCGACTCGGACTCGACCCTTCAAAGACTCGGTCTTGACTCGGACTCGACTGTATTTAGAAACCAATGGACTCGGTCTCAACCCTTCAAAGACTCGGTCTTGACTCGGACTCGACTGTATTTGGAAACCAATGGACTCGGTCTCGACTCGGACTCGACCCTTCAAAGACTCGGTCTTGACTCGGACTCGACTGTATTTAGAAACCAATGGACTCGGTCTTGACTCGGACTCAACCCTTCAAAGACTCGGTCTTGACTCGGACTCGACTGTATTTAGAAACCAATGGACTCGGTCTCGACTCGGACTCGACCCTTCAAAGACTCGGTCTTGACTCGGACTCGACTGTATTTAGAAACCAATGGACTCGGTCTTGACTCGGACTCAACCCTTCAAAGACTCGGTCTTGACTCGGACTCGACTGTATTTAGAAACCAATGGACTCGGTCTTGATTCGGACTCGACCCTTCAAAGACTCGGTCTTGACTCCGACTCGACTGTATTTAGAAACCAATGGACTCGGTCTTGACTCGGACTCGACCCTTCAAAGACTCGGTCTTGACTCGGACTCGACTGTATTTGGAAACCAATGGACTTGGTCTCGACTCGGACTCGACCCTTCAAAGACTCGGTCTTGACTCGGACTCGACTGTATTTAGAAACCAATGGACTCGGTCTCAACCCTTCAAAGACTCGGTCTTGACTCGGACTCGACTGTATTTGAAAACCAATGGACTCGGTCTCGACTCGGAATCGACTGTATTTAAAAAACCAATGGACTCGGTCTTGACTCGGACTCGGCATAGGCGGTCTCGTCCCCATCACTAGCTATGTTATACAGCAGCCTTACATACAGAGTCTAACATGCTGACAGCAGCGTGTCGTGTATTTATTGGCAGTAGCTGGTCCTGTCCTGTGCAACAGCAATAACCAACAGCAGCAGCAGATCTGTTCCACCAACACCAAACATATCAATATTGTCATATCCATTACCATGTCAAATACTCCAAGAGTTGGAGAATTATTTTCACTGCACATCTAGCTGCCTATTATGTATTTTTATACAATACAATACAATTTTGTAGAGCACATTTAAAAAAAACTGGCGTTGACCAAAGTGCTTAACAAGGCCAAAAAGACAAACAATACAAATAAAAACATGAACATAAAATACACACATCAAGATATATTCAAAGCTATTGAGAAAAAAATGCGTTTTCAAAGTAGATTTAAAAATTGACCAAGTTTGGACTGTATTGACTCGACTGTATTTAGAAACCAATGGACTCGGTCTTGACTCGGACTCGACCCTTCAAAGACTCGGTCTTGACTCGGACTCGACTGTATTTGGAAACCAATGGACTTGGTCTCGACTCGGACTCAACCCTTCAAAGACTCGGTCTTGACTCGGACTCGACTGTATTTAGAAACCAATGGACTCGGTCTCAACCCTTCAAAGACTCGGTCTTGACTCGGACTCGACTGTATTTGAAAACCAATGGACTCGGTCTCGACTCGGAATCGACTGTATTTAAAAAACCAATGGACTCGGTCTTGACTCGGACTCGGCATAGGCGGTCTCGTCCCCATCACTAGCTATATTATACAGCAGCCTTACATACAGAGTCTAACATGCTGACAGCAGCGTGTCGTGTATTTATTGGCAGTAGCTGGTCCTGTCCTGTGCAACAGCAATAACCAACAGCAGCAGCAGATCTGTTCCACCAACACCAAACATATCAATATTGTCATATCCATTACCATGTCAAATACTCCAAGAGTTGGAGAATTATTTTCACTGCACATCTAGCTGCCTATTATGTATTTTTATACAATACAATACAATTTTGTAGAGCACATTTAAAAAAAACTGGCGTTGACCAAAGTGCTTAACAAGGCCAAAAAGACAAACAATACAAATAAAAACATGAACATAAAATACACACATCAAGATATATTCAAAGCTATTGAGAAAAAAATGCGTTTTCAAAGTAGATTTAAAAATTGACCAAGTTTGGCCAGATCTGATTTTAACACTCAGGAGCAAATTCACTGAATATTTGTTCCACTTTTATGCACTGTATCTCTTTCGTAGTGAATCCCCTTCAGGCTTGAACTGATCTGATTTATCTCCCACCTGGTGTAACTGTGATGACGCATCGCTGAAGTCATCCGTATGATTTAAGATGTAGGAAAATGACACAGTCACAAGCTCATCTATCACTTTTATTATTGGACCTGACTGATTCATTCACTGTAATGAAGTGACTCAGAGGACAAGAGCGCAGTTGATCAAGACTCTCACAGTCTCACAGTCTCGCTCAACATATGTGTCTCTGATTGGCCAATTTGCGTTCACATGTTAAACATATGTGTCTATGATTGGCCATTGTGTTCACATACTCAACATATGTGTCTCTAATTTGCCATTGTGTTCACACGTTAAACATATGTGTCTCTGATTGGCCAATGCGTTCACACGTTAAACATATGTGTCTCTGATTGGCCATTGCGTTCACACGTTAAACATATGTGTCTCTGATTGGCCATTGCGTTCACACGTTAAACATATGTGTCTCTGATTGGCCATTGCGTTCACACGTTAAACATATGTGTCTCTGATTGGCCATTGCGTTCACACGTTAAACATATGTGTCTCTGATTGGCCATTGCGTTCACACCCTCAACAAAGGTGTCTCTGATTGGCCATTGTGTTCACATGCTCAACATATGTGTCTCTGATGGCCATTGTGTTCACATGCTCAACATATGTGTCTCTGATTGGCCATTGCGTTCACATGCTCAACATATGTGTCTCTGATTGGCCATTGCGTTCACATGCTCAACATATATGTCTCTGATTGGCCATTGTGTTCACATACTCAACATATGTGTCTCTGATTGGCCATTGCGTTCACATGCTCAACATATGTGTCTCTGATTGGCCATTGTGTTCACATGCTCAACATATATGTCTCTGATTGGCCATTGTGTTCACATGCTCAACATATGTGTCTCTGATTGGCCATTGTGTTCACATGCTCAACATATATGTCTCTGATTGGCCATTGCGTTCACATGCTCAACATATGTGTCTCTGATTGGCCATTGCGTTCACATGCTCAACATATATGTCTCTGATTGGCCATTGCGTTCACATGCTCAACATATATGTCTCTGATTGGCCATTGTGTTCACATGCTCAACATATGTGTCTCTGATTGGCCATTGCGTTCACATGCTCAACATATGTGTCTCTGATTGGCCATTGCGTTCACATGCTCAACATATATGTCTCTGATTGGCCATTGTGTTCACATACTCAACATATGTGTCTCTGATTGGCCATTGTGTTCACACGCTCAACATATGTGTCTCTGATTGGCCATTGTGTTCACATGCTCAACATATATGTCTCTGATTGGCCATTGTGTTCACATGCTCAACATATGTGTCTCTGATTGGCCATTGTGTTCACATGCTCAACATATATGTCTCTGATTGGCCATTGCGTTCACATGCTCAACATATGTGTCTCTGATTGGCCATTGCGTTCACATGCTCAACATATATGTCTCTGATTGGCCATTGTGTTCACATGCTCAACATATGTGTCTCTGATTGGCCATTGCGTTCACATGCTCAACATATGTGTCTCTGATTGGCCATTGCGTTCACATGCTCAACATATATGTCTCTGATTGGCCATTGTGTTCACAAGCTCAACATATGTGTCTCTGATTGGCCATTGTGTTCACACGCTCAACACATGTGTCTGATTGGCCATTGTGTTCACATACTCAACATATGTGTCTCTGATTGGCCATTGCGTTCACACGCTCAACATATGTGTCTCTGATTGGCCATTGTGTTCACACGCTCAACACATGTGTCTGATTGGCCATTGGGTTCACATGCTCAACATATGTGTCTCTGATTGGCCATTGTGTTCACGCACTCAACATATGTGTGTCTCTGATTGGCCATTGCGTTCACACGCTCAACATATGTGTCTCTGATTTGCCATTGCGGTCACATGCTCAACATATATGTCTCTGATTGGCCATTGCGGTCACACCCTCAACATATATGTCTCTGATTGGCCATTGTGTTCACTGCACCAATAAGGTTAAAAGTTTATGTTGGTTCAAAAATTGACAGTTCATTTATCCAACTTGAAATGTTTATTAATAAGGTAAAATAGGTCAAAAAATTGTGTAAAACTGTTTTTGAGGTTAGTTCTTTTTATCCATTGCAATAATTAATGTTAACCTGCAGACCCTTGTTGTAAAGTACCTTTAGCCGTCGAAGTCTCTGTAGAAAAGGAGGGTTATAATAGTTTTGAGGAAATGAATGATTTTATCTAAGGTTTGAATTGGTCTCTTGATTGGTCCCATTTTGGGCAGTAACCAAACTGAACAAGTAAGGGAGCAGTCAGCTGGCCACTATCACAAAGCAATCCAGACAGGGAGATCAGCACTGGGACATGAATTATATACACATTGATATCTTTCTTGTAACACGACTAAACAGGATACAAGACGTGATTACAAACTAGAACTATAGGGAATTGATTCCCTGGGACAACAGCAATAACTGTATTTATTTATTTAGAGCAATGTTCAACATATTCCAAAAACTGGAGACACTAACATACAATATGACGTTTTGACATCATCTTAGGCCCTGTCCACACGGAGACGCGTTTTTATAAATTTTGTATCGTATTGGCGCCTCGTCCAGACGGATCCGGCGTTTTGAAACACTGAAACCGCTACTTTTTGAAACCGGGTCCCGGAGTGGATAAATCTGAAACCGACACCCTTGCGTTTTCGTGTGTACGGCCAATCCGTACATTTTGTGAAACGATGATGTCATCACACCACGTGTCAGCATTAGTCACACACCGCTACGTCACACGTAACAGCAACAACAATGGCGGACTATATGCTTGTGTTCGCGCTGCAGAAGCTACTGAGTCTATTAGCTTTACTAAAGCACAATCTTCTGCTCCTACGGTGAGCAATCTTCGTCTTCGCCTTGCTGTCGTGTGGGGTTCGTGTAGAGCGCGCAAGCTCCAAGTCTTCGTCTCCTTGTTTAGTGTATCTCTGTGGCAGAATTACAGCGCCACATACTGGTCTGGCATGTATACCACATCGGTTTCAGTGGTTTCGTGTGTACGCATATATATTTCTTGAGACGATGCCGTGTTTACAAAAAAAAATTTAGAACGAGGAAAAAAAAAGATTGGATAGGGAAAGCTCTGGTTTCGTGTGGATGTGGCCTAAAATGTAAATACGGTAATTTACTGTTTGTATAAATAACTTTACAGACGTACAAATGATATGAATCTTTTATTAATCTATTTTTTTTTTTTTTGACAGATGGTTCAGTTCTGCATTTCTACGTACAGCTGTAAAACACCAGCTGTTCACTGTGCAGCATTGATTCAAAACTTTCCCAAACTAACATCAGGCCATCTATTTATTTCAAAGAACTTACATTAATTAATGCTCAAGTAAGAAGTACAAGGTGAATAACATAGCTTGGTAACGCTTCCTTTTACAGTCCTGTTACCCATGTACTTACTATGTACTTATTATAGTAATTATAATTACTGGGTAATAACTAGGTACTAACCCTGAACCTACCCCTAACCCATGTACTTACCTTATATTAGCCAGTACTTTCTAGGTAAGTACACTGTAAGTACACGTAAGTACTGTAATCATTTGCATCTGCATTTAATGCATTAGACTTATGGCAAGCAGTAGATATTAAGTGAATTTTTATGGTATAACAGATCAGCTTTCTTTCCACTCAGTTTTTTTTAAGCATGCATAACAACTGTTTGGTTTCAGCATTTTTATTAAGGTTCCTCTACCACAGATTGGCAAGGAAAACGTTTAAAACATACGAGAGACCAGCTGCACAATACTGCATTGACCACATGCCATTCCAGGTCAATTTCAAGCTAATTTACTGTGTGACCTCCGTTGGCTCACGTGAATACTGCTTATATTGTACACCGGCAAAAAAAACGAAGGTTCTTTCTTATTGGCAGTAAGAGCAATGAGAAGTGCTCGAAGAAAACAGGGAGGGGACAAAAGAAGATCAGATTAGACAGGCGTCTGTTTTCCAGACCAGCCTCAAACAAGAGATATCACCAGTGCAGCAGCGGTTTACACACACTCTGAGCTTCTTAATCGCAACAGGAAACATAAAAGGGTTTAGAGTCTTAAATTCTTTGGGGGGGAAGGATTACATAAACAAAAATCAATCCTGAATTGGAATATTTAAGTATACTTCTCTAAAATACAAATGTTTTGAGAGATTTTGAGATGAAAAGTTTCATTTTACTCAATTTTGACATCACGCCGTTCCAAACCCGTAAGACGTTCGTTCATATTCGTAACACTAAAGTCAAAAGTTGCTGCTTCAAAAAGGTCATAAAGAGATCGTAAAATTAATCCATTTGAATCTAGTTCAAATGATTTAGTAAAAATGTTCTGAAGAGACTCGATCGCTTTATTTGATGAAAACACTTCATTTATGCCTTTATTCACGTAAACATTGATCAGCGAGAAGCTCAACCATACTTGCTTGATGCGTAGAAACAAACCTCATTGGTTCAAACCACACACGTGACACATGGTAATGAACTGATTGGTTCTCATGCTTGAGTTTCTGTTGACCATATATCATGTGTGCATTGATCAATGTTTATATGTGAATAAAAGCCTAAATTAAATCTGTTAATCATTTTTACAGCAATCTTGAGACTGTCTTTGGTTCAAAGAAAATACTCAGCAATGGTGTTGACTTATGAGACTTATTAAAGCAAAATAAAAAACACCACATAGACATATAAACAATTAAAAGCTTGATTTTCACCACAGGGGGACTTTAAAATATCTAATTTTGTGTTTTGAAGATGAACGGGTTTGGATCGACATGAGGGAGAGTAAATGATGACTGTTAGTCATTTTTGCAAAACTATTTTTGAATGAACTATCCCTTTAAGTCTGAAACCTTCACAACAACCTTATAATAAATAAACAGACACTCAGAACAACATGAAACGTATGTGGAAAAAAGACAGCATATATGGCCCACAAGATGAAACCATAAAAAAAAAATGTGGGTAGAGATGCTAAAAATATCTCCAAAATGTCGAAGCCGCTTCCTTTCATACATTAAAGGCTGGTGATCATCAGTGTCAGAAATGTCCAAAAACGACCACAAGTGACATTGTGTGAACCTTAAGAAACGTATCACTGATCCTGTCCTCCACTATTGTTCTCAAATCTCATTCAAGTTTTTCTATATTCTAATTGTAACACCAGGTTTGATGTCCTGATGCCAAATGTCATTGATTACTGTCTTATTACTGGCTGTAGAATGTCCAATTTTAATATGAACATTTATTCAATAATATCTACGACGGAAGGGGAGATTTACAGTGGCTTATACTTACATTTCAGTGTGTTTCTCACTCACAGCTTTTGTATAAAACCTTGTAGTACAGTGCACGGGTCATATGGACTACTTTTATGGTACTTTTTTGTCGTTTTAGGGAGTTTGACAGAACACCATTCACTTCTACTGGATGGAGCAGAGCAACATGAAAACACTTCCAAAAAAACAAGAAAGAAAGGAAAATCATATGGGTTTGGTACAGTAAATGATGAAAGATTTTGCATTTTAGTCTGGATGATATATTTTTGCATTTCTCTGAACATATGCATGCATAGAAGTACAGAGAATTGAATTGTCAAAGTGACTGTCCTCTCACTGGATGCAGGATCAAAACCAGTTCTGAACGACTGCCAAACAAGATTCTATTGACAAGAGTGCATGAAAAATAATCACACTAATATGATTCTGTACATAATGCACATGTAGAGTACCAATGAAAAGTTTGGACACACTTGACTAACTTTATGTTTTGCATGATCTTTAAAGAGCTTTTGATCTAAAAGCTTAAACACGTGAAGTAAATTAGTTTTAGTAAAAAAACATAAGCATATGTATGCAATTCAATATGTTGGACCAGAGATAAATGGGAACTCTTTCAACACTTTCCTTTGCACTCGCACAAAAAAACTTCACAAGAAAAACTAACCTCTAACTTAAAGTTATAATCATTACTGATACCTTCATATATAACAACAAAGCAGAAACACATCCACTGTGACACAGCACTTATCTGTCAAAAGGATTCACTATTAAAGGTCCAACAACAAGGTTTTCTTCTGTCCAGCAGCTGTTGTGAAGGTCAGAGGTCATGTGCCGTCAGCGAACACATGCAACAGACCACACACCTGATATACTGGAACCCAATGTACATTTACTAGATTAGAAAAGCTCCTCTGCTGTCAGACGCAAGGTTGATCTAGAGGACAGAGGAGCCGGACGTCCTCTTCAGATTAGAGTGGGTACAAGGGTGTCACGGCGGTTCATCAATGCAGTGTGTGTCCCGTTCATCAATGCAGTGTGTGTCCTGCAGTATTGACATTTCAAAGGAACATGTCAGCTTTAGGAAGCAGACTTGCTTTGGTCGTATTTGAGAAATTGATTGTAAACAGAAACCATGACAGATGTTTTTTTTTATGTTGCTCTCACTCATGTTTTCCATTTGTGTCCAATATGTTCTGAATCCTATTACTAGTCCTACAGTAAAAGGAGGAATATTGTGAATATGCCATTCTGTACTGTATAGTTAGTCCAGACCAATACCATGGCTGTGTTTAAATACTGGATAGCGGTTAGTTGCATTTACCTAGGAAAACAGATGAGCACATTCATTATGAAAGCACTTTAGGTTAAGCTACACTTTATTTTAAGCTGTCATTGTTACAGTGTAATTATGCATTTATGAACTGAGTAATATTAATTAACTATATGTACTTACTATAGGGTTAGGGTTTGGTTGAGGTATAGTTGGATGTAATTATACATACCGGTAATTTACTGTTATTACTATGGCAAGTAACATGTAACAAGGACACTGATAAAATAAAGTGGGTAACACTTTATTTTACAGTGTCCTTGTTACACATGTTACATGTGCTACTAACCATAGTAATAAATTATGAATAACATGCAACTAACCCTCAGCCAAAATAGTCCCAACCTTAACTCGAGTCTATAGTAAGTACATGTTGTTAATTCATATTACTCAGTTCATAAATGCATAATTACACTGTAACAATGTCACCTAGTGTAAGTTATTGCAATGTAAATGTAAAGTTAGGCTAATACATTTCATTGTTTATTTCTTATTCCATTGCTTATTAGTAAAGGATTTCAAGTATACGGCTTGAAATATATATATATATATATATATATATATATATACATATATATAAATGTGTATATATATATATATATATATAAATGTGTATATATATATATATATATATATATATATATATATATATATATATATGTGTATATATATATATATATATATATATATATATATGTGTATATATATATATATATATATATATATAACAATTCTAAAGTCCAAATCAAGTTCCACACAAACCTGCAGCCTGAAATAATCGCTACATTTGAAAGTCAAATGATGACATCATACACGTTCGAACGTTCTATACGTCATCGTTCCATTTTTCCATTTTGAAATACAACTGTGTAACATAATAAATAAACAGATATTTTGATTACTGATAATAATAATGAATCAATGTAAACGAAATGTTCAGCCGAATAAACAAACGTAGGATACGAGGACAAAATGCTAAGAAAAAAGATTCTCCCTATAGCAACAAGTTTGGATGTGATAGAGAAAACAGATGAACAAGACACCAGAGAAGTGTAGAGTCGATCGCTTTCCCCTGTTGTGTGCGAGAAATCACACACAGAAACACGTAAAGTGCCAGCGAGGCGTCTAACTCAACTCAAGAAGATACAAGATCTTTTTATAAACCACCCAACATATCTGCGAGAGAAGGACCGTTACTCAAGACTTTCTCACATTTCACACTCACATCTGATTTAAAAAACACTTCACCATTTACTATAAACAAAACCAAATAAAACAGCGTCCTTTCATTCGGCGGTCAGCATAACTTTACCTTATGGCTTTTATTACTAGTTTTCTCTCTTCACTTTCGAAGCCTCATATAGGGGTCTTTTGTCAACGTGTATCCTTCTGTTTCTCTTTAACCCTTACAGAGCTTCTCTTAAATCCTTCAGGCGAAACAAATCACACAAAACAATCCATCCCGCGTCCGCCCGCTGTGAAATGAAGTATCCCACGAACTCGCGTTTATGACCGTGTGAGCGTTTGCGTCGGAGAGGAAGAAGAGCTGATGAACGCTGGATGAAAAAGTATGAGGTCAGCAGAGGCTCCGACAGGCCCCGCCCCCTCCTGACGTCACCGCAGCTGCCGTATGACGTCACGGGCCCGCTGACTCCAGCACTAAATAGATAAGGTGGGTACATTTCATATTCATAAAAGTAAAATAAATAATGCTTAACCTTGTTTGAAGGTCTTTATAGTCCGTGAGGCGGGGAGAAAATTGGTATCAAAAAGGGCACCAATTCTAATGGTTATTTTTCAAAACAGGCATGCCCCCTGACCACAAAAATGCATGATAGCAGTGCCATGTAGGTAGCTTAAGCCTTAAGGTATGAAAAATACCAATTTTACATTTAATTGTGCTGAAAAATTCTAATTATGCAAACTAAATCTCAACATTGATAAACTGTTATATTGACATATCTATTGCTTTAGATCAGTGGTTCTCAACCCTGTCCTGGCGTACCCCCAACACTACACGTTTTCCTTGTCTCCCTAATCAAACACACCTGATTCAACTCATCAGCTCATTAACCCATGTGATAATGAGCTGATGAGTTGAATCAGGTGTGTTTGATTAGGGAGACAAGGAAAACGTGTAGTGTTGGGGGTACGCCAGGACAGGGTTGAGAACCACTGCTTTAGATCTTCTCTTTTATGATGAGATATCACTGTGAAATTAAAAATAAAATAAAATATATATGCTCTTTAGGACAGAAAATATACAACAAAATACGGAAAATATAACACAATTTTGGAATTATATTAACACAAAATAATATTTTGTGCAAATATGGTTCAATATATCTCCCTTCGAACGGTCATATGTGTTGCGTAGCTATACGCTATGGGGAACCAACCCAATCACGCTGTGCTATGATAAGAGCAACGACATCTTCTGATGTCAGGATGCTTGCATAAGGGTCCGAAGCAAGGGCCTTTTGGCATGACGTGTTGAACGGGCAAAAGCCCTAATTATGATGGGCCTGGCTCACTGAGGCTGACTTCATCACACAGAAAGGATATGTGCCTGCAGTGCAGGGACTTCCAAGTTATAAAACCTGGCGTAGATGGACTGCGAGGACCAGCCGGCCACTATACATATATCGCCAATAGATACTCCACTGGACCATGCCCAGGAGGAGGCATGCCTCTAGTGGAGGGAGCTGTGATGCCTATGGGGCATTGCAGGCCCATAGAGGCATATACTAAAGCCATAGCATCCACCAGCCATCGGCATAATCTTTGCTTTATGATCAAGCACTGTGCGACCACCGAAGCTCATAAATAATAATAATAATAATAATTCATTACATTTATATAGCGCTTTTCTAGGCACTCAAAGCGCTTCACATGGAAGCGGGAATCTCCTCAACCAACACCAATGTGCAGCATCCACTTGGATGATGCGACGGCAGCCATATTGCGCCAGAACGCCCACCACACACCAGCTTACTGGTGGAGAGGAGACAGAGTGATGAAGCCAATCAGTGTATATATATATGGGGATGATTAGGGGGTCATGATGGACAGAGGCCACTGGGCAAATTTGGCCAGGATGCCGGGGTTACACCCCTACTCTTTCGAAAGACATCCTGGGATTTTTAATGACCACAGAGAGTCAGGACCTCGGTTTAACGTCTGATCCAAAGGACGGTGCTCTTTGACAGTACAGTGTCCCCGTCACTATACTGGGGCGTTAGGACCCACACAGACCACAGGGTGAGCGCCCCCTGCTGGCCTCACTAACACCTCTTCCAGCAGCAACCTGGTTTTCTCAGGAGATCTCCCATCCAGGTACTAACCAGGCTCAGCCCTGCTTAGCTTCAGTGGGCAACCAGTCTTGGGCTACAGGGTGATATGGCTGCTGGTTTAAGAGATAAAGAGCTGCTCTGACTGTTTGTACTGAGCGGAGCGTCTGTACCGGGCAGAGTAGGTGTAATTGCTGCTCATCTTCCGATGTGGGAAGAGCAGAGAGAGTGATCACTTGTGCTTTAAACAGGGTTGAATGAGTTTGGAGAAAAGTATCAGTGACACCTCACATAGGTTTGGGTCCTGGTTTCTTGCTGAGCACCAGCCAGAGAACACAGACTACTTAAGAGCATAGAGGCGTCTTTGTGGACGGAGCTCTAGCCTCATTGATTGTGCTCAGGACACTTGCTGGGAGCTCCACTAGCTCCCGTCGAGGGGCCACACATTGAGGGCCCATAGTTTGGGACGGGGGGTGCCAAATCTTCCTGTTCGCCTAGGTCTTTCCTCATGGGTATTGGCCATGGGGCTGCTGTGAGCAGCAGAATCAACTCGGGGAACCAAGGTTGGGTCCGCCAGAGAGGGGCCACTAGTAGGACTGAGTGTCTGCCCTCCCTGATCCTCTTTATGACCTGAGGGAGGAGCAAGACTGGAGGAAAGGCATACAGGGGAAGGCTGGGCCATTCGTGGGCCAGCGCATTCCTGCTTTTCGAGAAAAATATTGGGCAGTGAGAGTTGTCTTTGGAGGCAAAGAATTTGCCCTCTGCCCTCCTGAAAACACTCCAGATAATTTGAACTGTTTGGGGATGGAGGGTCCATTCCCCTGGGGACACATTGCCCCGGGACAACATATCTGCTTCCTGGTTCAGTTTCCGTGGAACATGCGTTGCTCTCAGCGAGCGCAGGTTGTTTTCTGCCCATAAGAGGAGACTTCTGGCCAGTTCGTACAGTCGTCTCAACCTGAGCCCCTCCCCCCCTGGCAGTTTATATAGGACACTACTGTTGTGTTGTCCGTGTGGACCAGGACATGGTGACCTGACAAATGTGGTAGAAAGGTTTTAAAACCACCATCAATTCTAGGCAGTTGATATGAAACCGTCTCTCCGTGCTGGTCCAAGCTCACCCCTGACTCCAAGAGACTGGGTTTCGACCAGGGCTCTGGTGCAGCCGTGGTTTACCCTGATATAGAGATGGCTTTAGCGCCATGATTGGGGGGAAACCTGTGGTTTTAGCCAGTACTGCAGTATGTGTAGCATACTCTGCGGACGTATTTATTAAGCAGAGGCCATGAGGCCTAGCATCCTCAGAAAGGTTCTGTGGGGACTCTTGGTCCCCGCTCTAAACGAGCTTGCGAGTCGCTGAATAGCCAGAGAGCGTTTGTTCGATAGCCACGCCCTCATTGCAAAATTCATTCTTACCTGTTAAACGGAGGCATTTACAGACTGGTCTTAAGTTTAAAACAACGAGTTAAAGCTGTACACCACTATGTTTTCTGCAAAAAAAATAATCACAATAACAATATTTTTTAAACAAGTTAAAATGTCGACAAAATTCCAACCTAGATATCACCAAGTATGAATGTTTTGGTACCAAAAATAATGAATTATAGAAATAACCGACCTTAAATGGAATTTGCCAAATGTTTGGGGGGTCAAACATAAAACTGGCAATTTTTTTACCTTAAGCTACCCACTAAGAATTGCTATCATGCATTTTTGTGGTCCAGGGACATCCCTCTGTTGAATAAAAAAAGAGTAGCATTGGTGCCCTCTTATGAGACAAATTTCTGAAATTTGGGGGTTTGCCTCACGGACTATTATGGCTGTATGTCCCCCCTGTATTGTAAACTCAGTCCTTTTAGTTGAGTTATGTTTTTAGATGTCTTATAGTTGTAAATATTTTATGTTATGCTCTTATGTCCTTAATGTCTAATTAAAACAATAAATAGGCTAAACAGAAAAAGTGGGTTTGCCTCAGTAATTTTGTCTTTAGTTATTAAAGAAATGTAAGCCAAAGTAAAAACAATTATATTAGGAATTAGAAGTTATTTTCTGTATTTTTTACATTTTATTTTGTTGCTCAATCTCTCTATATTTTAGAAGTGATGTTAGTATTATTTTTTATTTATTTTGATTGGTATATATTTTTTTTAATCTATAAGTAACAAGACAGCATGCCATGTAAATCTTTACGTGTTATTTTCATTGGAGATAAAACTTTAATTTAATAGGGGTAAAGAACAATAATTTAATTTTCATTATGTTTCTCTCATCAGAAAGGTGTTAACTTTCATAAATGGTCATTATTATAATAAAAAATAAGCACAATAGTTTACACATCTTTTCCCCCTGACCGTGGCTCTTGCCAAGGCCACTTTTAATTCAGTAGTAGGATCATGTATTGTTTTTTCATTATAATGGTATTGTTGGTACAATTTGAGCACATGTGAATGTTTCTTGAGGAAAAATATCAACAGTATATTTGTAGTAATCTGGGAGTTATGAAGAAAAATGTAAATATAGATCGCTGGAATCTAAAAAATAGCTTTAATTAAACTGTAAATTCCAAAGAAATGGGAACACAGAAGAGAAGTGAGAGAGAGAGAGAGAGAGAGAGTGAGTGAGTGAGTGAGTGAGCGAGCGAGAGAGTGAGTGAGAGAGAGAGACAGAGAGAGAGAGAGAGAGAGATTACATTTTTTTTTTAAATCAGATCTGTTACTAAAAAAAAAAGAGAAAAAAAAGAAAAAAAATATTTTAAAGAGGGGAACCAGGCTTTATGTTGAAAGTTTTGGGTGGATTCCTTACAAAGAGGAATGATGGAAAAAGATGTACAAAAAAAACAGACCCAGAAAACTTTGGTTGCTAAGATTACATAAGCACAAGAAAACGAGACGCCCAAAAGAGGCAATGCAGCTTTCACAACGAATTCCTGAACTCTGCAATACTTCAGGAGTAACTCTAGAAACGGTGCAAAAAAGTTGCTGGTTGTAAGTGTATTATTTGGACTGATTTCTATATTGTATAAAAGCAGTAAGATCACATTGCATTGATCAATGTAATACAGTATATATATATATACACACACAATATATATATATATATATATATATGTATATATTATATTCACATTTATTCATATCATTAAAAAAAAGCTCTTTCTCCGAGTTTCAGCTGATGCATGTAGTTTGCAGTGATTGTGATTGCGTGTCCAGCACTGCCCTCTGGTGGTCATCGATGGTCATTGCGTGTCCAGCACTGCCCTCTGGTGGTCATCGATGGTCATTGCGTGTCCAGCACTGCCCTCTGGTGGTCATCGATGGTCATTGCGTGTCCAGCACTGCCCTCTGGTGGTCATCTCTGTGAACTACACGGGTTGATAAACGCAGTTCCAGAGGCTATATGGGGAGGCTGCAGACCTGGAGCCGGCAGATATACGCCCCTGGCAGTTTTACGCCCCGGCAGTTTTAGGACCCTGTTGTTTCTGATGCGTCCAGTAGAGGGATATACTGCGAAATAACATAATTAAATCGACGCTTACACATTAATAACCCGTCCATAGACTTGACAATTTTGTGTTTTTGTTAATTTAAATATAAACGTTACAGTGTAGATCTCCACGGATTAAATTTTCTGTAGATATTCAGTTGGGCTTCACTCTCTTCACTCAACCTACAGAAGACTATTTGTTTTTGTGAATTGAAAAATTAAAAATACACATAGTTGGATGAACTATGTGTTATGACAGGTGATGCTATGACCTATTGCAGTTATAGGCCAATTCACCGTAGGTTTTTATATACAGGAGACTGAGTGAAATATGTTTTTGTGAATTTATATAAAGTCACATTTAGATATTAACTATATTTAGCCCATTAGACATGCAGTACCGTGTAATCATATGGATCCTCGATGAAATATCTGCTGTAATTCTATTGGTCATCATACAGCTACAAAACAGTGTCCTACACAGCATTTTATGAAGACAAACACAATTTATCCCTTTTCTAAAATTCCATGGGCCATTTAGAAGATATAGACAATATTGTTGTTCACAAAAAAATATTTATTAACACCATTTATGAATTATGATGACTCCCCTATGGTTTGCCACTCTTCTTTAACTGTTTTTTTCTTTAACTGCTCCTGCTCACTGATGAAACATTAAAAAATGAAACATTAAAAAAGTTAAAAAGGACATCCATGGTGAATTTGACCTTGTCCCTGTGTGTGTGTGTGTGTGTGTGTGTGTGTGTGTGTGTGTGTGTGTATTTCCTTAAGTAGCTAAAGCAAACACACCTTTATGAGATCCAAGTTAAAGAGAACTTGGTAAAGACAGAGTATGATAAAACCCACATTAAGTGCACATACCCTACATTTCAGTCCAGATCAGTAAGCTATTTTAAGAAAAAATGTATATTAAGATATAAATTAGATAATTAGATCATCTCATTTATAAGAAACAACTCAAACCAGAATCTACATTCAAACCATATGGGGAAAGTTTTTAATGTGTTTTAACACATTTGAGTGAGTGTGCAGTTTAACTCTTTACTTAGAGAGAGAGAGAGAGAGAGAGAGAGAGAGATTTACATAGCCTACCTATTATAAATGTGTCTTTTGTGTGTTCACACCATAGACTGTAAAAAAAATCACAAATTTCCATTATCTACTGTAATATTGCTCTATAAACCATGTGGAGTATGTTTTAATGCAATGAGTAAACAGAGTCTTACCAGAAGAGGCCAAGCTAAAGACAGGCAACAAAAGAACATTTATTTTAATTTTAAATTGAGTACAGAAGATAGGGGAAGCTAAACCTACACGTGGTTAGCTAAGTTTAAGCCAGATAGAACAGAAACCTGTCAAAATATAGACCCATCCATTGATATATAAATGAATTGATATCTACCTACCCTAGCTCTATCGAGCTAATCGTTTATAAATAATAAATGTTGCATCATTGCTACAAAACAATAACTTTAGCAGATTAGCCTATTTAACATACAAGTGACAGAATCTATTTTTGTCAGATTTTAATTCTAACGATGTTAAACTTGCTTATACGGTATTATTACTTTGTCTTCTGGGCAAGTTTCATCTTCTTAAAGACAGAACCATTCAAAGTAATCCTGATTCTAGAATATTCTCCTCTGATATAAAGTTCATTTTTTTCTTCCTTTAAGAAAATGTCAGAACGTTTAAAGTCAAAGGTTTATAAAACAAATAATATCATTGAGTCTGTTGTAAAGAACCTTACAAGTTTTTATATTGACAAATTGTAATATTGCATTGATTTGTGTACCCTAATTCAATCTCTTTTGATGTCCGTTTACCCCCTTGTTTTTTTGTTAAACAGATAATTTAATCCGTGCAGATCTACACTATAACGTTTATATTTAAATTAACAAAAAAACACAAAATTGTCAAGTCGGACGGGTTATTAAGCGTCGATTTAATGATGTTATTTCGCAATATATCCCTCTACTGGACGCATCAGGAACAACAGGGTCGTAAAACTGCCGGGGCGTAAAACTGCCAGGGGCGTATATCTGCCGGCTCCAGGTCTGCAGCCTCCCCTAAAGAGGAGCATTTGAAGACTTCATGTCTGAGCACAGCTCGAAATTATTCCCTAGATAAAACAAAGAACACGAGTCTGGTAGTTGTAGTTTACGTGGATCAGCAGAAACTGTAGAGCATGCTCTAATATATTGTACTGCTTAGGAAAATGAAAGGGTACGTTCTCTTACGAGAGGTTCTCTCGTATTGCGTAAGCTAGCTTACGCTGCGGGAAAGATTCATCTTTGCTGAGATATTGAAGCCAAAAAATTATTTCATAATTTGTATCCATTGACAACGCAGTTCCTCTGCGGCAGACCTAGAGCAGGCTAGCTAGCAGCTCATTGGTTCGCTCAGAGAGAACTGCTTAAGCCTATGGGAGAGCGGGGCTGAACCCGCTTCCAATGAGAGGCGCCCGCGCGCTCATTGCGTCATGGCCCGCCAGAATGGGCGTGGCTATGGTGTATATAACAGTCTCTCCCAGGCTTATATGTTGATTTATTTCATCTTCAGCAAGCTGCACGCTTCTGCTGTCCTGAGAAAAGCCGTCGCCGTCGAGAAGGCATCACTCTAGCGAGCTCCCGGACCCTGAAGAAGCCGGCCGTCTTCGCCACCTTCAGCCGCCCTGCAAGCTAGCGCCATCCGACGACTGTATCCTTCTCTTTTCTCTATTTATATCTAAAAGAGCCGAGCGTCTTTTTAAAGATGTCTCGTTTTTCCTGCGGCTCTTGCCGCGCTCGTCTCGAGGACGGAGACCGCCATGTCATCTGCGCTCTCTGCCTGGGACTCGAGCACACAGAACTCGCCCTCGCGGATGGAGGATGCGACTTCTGTGAGAGCCTGCCGTTGTCGTCCCTGCGGGCACGACTTCTGGCAGCAAAATCCGCTCCCGCGCCGCCTCCCTCTTCGCCGCGTAAGAAGAAACGCCGCTCCCAGAGGCCGCCGGAGCCCCCAGCGGAACCATGCGGGCCGCCGCCGCCGCTTCCCGCTCTCCCTCCCCGCCCCTGCCGGACATACAGTTGCCGCCGAGTGGCCGCTCTGTCGCTTCCGATGACGCCGCGGAGGAGAAGGACTCCTGTTCACTGCTCGCATCAGACAGTGAAGAATGGTCATCTCTCGGATCCACGAGAGAGTCGGCGGGGATCCGCGCCGGGATAGAGGAGGAACTAATGCGCCTCCTCTCACAGGCCGTCGAACGCCTCGGTCTCGAGTGGTCTCCTCCACCCGAGCAGGCCCCGAACCGGATGGACGGCAGCTTTTTTCATCGGCGCTCGACCCCCGCGTGCAACCGGGCCGCCCCATTCCTGCCTGAACTTCACACAGAGCTGACGAAGTCCTGGAATGCCCCGCTCTCGGCTAGAAACCGCTCCGATATATCCGCCTCGCTGCGCTCGGTGGACGGAGCCGCCGAAAAAGGTTACTCAGCCATGCCGCCCGTCGAGGACTTGGTCGCCGCACACCTCTGCCCGCCCTCTGCTAGATGGCGCTCTTCCCCCACGCTTCCTTCGAAAGCTTGCAGAGCGACCTCGAGCTTTCATGCTCGCGCCTACGCCGCCGCCGGTCAGGCCGCCGCAACGCTACATTCTATGTCTGTCCTCCAAGTATTACAGAGCGATATTCTCCGTGAGTGGGCCGAAGGCGGTAGAAACCCCTCCCCTGCTGTCACGGATCTGAGAAGTGCTACGGACCTCGCCCTTCGCGCCACTAAAGCCGCCGCACAAGCTCTGGGGAGATGCATGGCCAGCCTTTGTGTTGCCGAGAGACACTTATGGCTCACGCTCGCCGACATGGGAGATTCTGAGCGCGCCGCGTTTCTTAACGCGCCCCTCTCCCCGACGGGCCTTTTTGGATCTGCTGTCACGGGAATCGTCGATCGCTTTTCTGAGGTCCAGAAAGCTACTCAGGCGATGAATTTGTTTCTGCCCCGCCGCGCTAGCTCTTCCGTGGGCCGCTCTCGCGAGCCTCCTGCCAGAGCTCCACCACAGCGCCCCCCTCCGCAGACTCAAACAGCCCAGCGCAGACAGGGCGGCCGCCCTCGCTCTCGCTCTGACAGCCGCCGCAGACCGCCGCCCCCACGAGGCCCGCGACCTAAGATCACGCTGAAGCCTGATCATCAGAAGTCTGCCTAGCAAAGTCAAGAAAACGACGGTGCTCTCCCGCTGCGGCCGGACCGCCGTCAAAGCTTCGCCCTCTGCCAGTCCCCGTTATTTCGCCGACTGCTGTAGTGTTGACCGCCACAAACAAGCCGGTGTCCCAGCCCGCTTGCGAGCGACAAAAAGCCGTTTTTACGGCTACCCAGAGAAATCTCAAAAAGAGAAAATTTGCCAGTTGTGTAGAAAATGTGCCCACAATCATGTGCTCACCCATACACACAAGCATAACATATCCCGTGTCTCTATCAGAGCCCCATCACATGAAACGGGCACAGCCCGCTCTAATATCAGAGAACATAAACACGCCCACGAGCTTGTGCGCGTGTCCCCTCTCTGCTCGCTCTGTTTCACGGCCCATAGACTCCTCTCTGAGTGCAAATCCCGTTGCCACACACATTCAAAGCGCGCCCACACACTGTGTCCAGCCCGCTATGTGCAGCAATCAGGGCGATATAGCCATTCGGCCACTAGCCGCATGCTCCAAAGCGTGGGAAGCCATTCCAGGCATTTCCCCGTGGGTACTAAGCATTATAAAGAACGGCTATCTGCTACAGTTTCGCCGCCGCCCGCCTCGTGCGCGCGCGCGCGCGGCTCGAATCTACTGTCAGCCCGCTGGCCGCCGGCACGCTCCGCTCACAAATTGCGACGCTGTTGCAAAAGGGCGCCATAGAGAGAGTCCCACCATCTATGACCGAGTCGGGGTTTTACGGCCGTTATTTTCTGGTTCCCAAGAAAGACGGCGGCCTCAGACCGATTTTAGATCTCAGGTCTTTGAACAAAGTGCTCATGAAGAGACCGTTCAAGATGCTCACTACCAGGAAACTCCTCGCGCAGGTGCGCCAGGGGGACTGGCTCATCTCTCTAGACCTGAAAGACGCCTATTTTCAGATCCAGATAAATCCCCGTCACAGGCCATTCTTATGTTTCGCCTTCGAGGGTCATGTTTATCAATACGCCGTTCTCCCGTTCGGCTTATCCCTGGCGCCCCGCACATTTACGAAGTGCATGGATACGGCGCTCGCCCCCCTGCGGAGCCAGGGGCTGCGCATATTGAATTATCTGGACGACTGGCTGATTTTGGCCCAATCACAGACGGAGCTTCTGTCGCACCGCGCAGTTCTCCTCGACCATCTGAAAACGCTGGGCCTCTCTGTCAACTGGACAAAGAGCTCCCTTCAACCCAGTCAATCGATTTCCTTTCTAGGAATAGATTTGAACTCGGTCACGATGACGGCTCGCCTGTCTACACAGCGCGCGTTTCAGATGGGCACCCGCTCACCTCTGAAAACTTTTCAGAGGATGCTGGGTTACATGGCCTCAGCCTCCGCTGTGCTTCAGCTGGGCCTTCTGCACATGCGTCCGCTTCAGCTTTGGTTAAACAGCCGTGTACCCCACCGCGCGTGGAACACGGGCCGCCAGCTGATCAGAGTTACGCAGACATGTCTCACGGCGCTGCAGCCATGGACAGTAGCAGAATGGTTTCGACAGGGCGTCACGATGGGGACCTTTTCCCGCCGAAAGGTCATCTCGACAGATGCATCCAACACGGGTTGGGGTGCAGTCTGCGAGGGCTCACCGGCCTTCGGCCATTGGTCGACACAGGAAAGCCCCCTACACATAAACTGTCTGGAGATGCTTGCGGTCGAGAACGCGCTTTCGCGCTTCCTCCCGCTCATTCGGGGACACCACGTCCTGATCCGTTCGGACAACATGGCTGTGGTCTCCTATCTCAACCGTCAGGGCGGTGTCAGGTCCAGGAATCTCTTCCTACTGACACACCGCATTTTAGTTTGGTCTCAGAGCCGCCTGCTCTCGCTCAGAGCGACGCATGTGCCGGGCCATCTGAACGACGGTCCAGACATACTGTCCAGGAACCTCATCTCCTCAGGAGAATGGTCCCTGAACACACAAACGGTCCAAATACTGTGGCGGCTATTCGGCAGAGCAGAGGTGGACCTCTTCGCGTCAGAAGAGAACGCTCACTGCCCAATATTTTTCTCAAGGAGCGAGGACGCGCTAGCCCAGGAATGGCCTCGCCGCCCGCTCTATGCATTCCCTCCGATCGCTCTGCTACCACAGGTAATTCAGAGGATCAGGGACACACGCCACTCGGTGCTCCTCATAGCCCCGCGTTGGGAGAGTCAGAATTGGGTTCCGGAGCTCACTCAGCTGTCGCAGACAGCCCCGTGGCCCATCCCAGTCAGAGCAGATCTCCTCTCTCAAACTCGCGGCACGATCTGGCACCCCCATCCACGGCGCTGGGCGCTACATGCATGGGTGATCAACGACTATTCGTCGATTTGCCAGAAGGAGTAAGAAACACTATCATACAGGCTAGAGCACCTTCCACGAGAAGGCTCTATGTTCTCAAAATGGTGCACCGACAAACATCTGGACCCACGGTCATGCGAGGTGCCGTCTTTGCTTGTTTTCCTTCAAGAGATGCTGGACAAGGGCAGGTCCCCCTCCACTCTCAAGGTTTACGTGGCAGCCGTCGCGGCGTTCTCTGAACCCCGACGCGCTCAGTCCCTGGGCAAAGACGAGTTAGTCATCCGCTTCCTCAGAGGAGCTAAGAGGATGAACCCTCCACGCCCCCCTTCGGTTCCTATCTGGGATCTTTCTATAGTTCTCGAAGCTATGAAAGCACCCCCGTTCGAACCGCTCGAGTCTGTGGACCTAAAATACCTCTCGCTCAAAACCGTTTTTCTGACGGCTCTGTCCTCAGTAAAACGCGTGGGGGATCTTCACGCGCTCTCATCCAGCGCCGCGTGTCTCGAGTTTGGTCCGAATGATTCTGTTGTCATTCTCAAACCTAGACATGGCTATGTCCCGAAGGCGATTGGTACCCCGTTCAGGGCTCAGATTATTTCCCTATCGGCTCTGCCTTCATCCGATAGTGAGCGCGACGCCAATCTCCTCTGCCCGGTGCGGGCTCTGAGATTGTACACTACGCGCGCTGCCGCGTTCAGACGCGCTGAGCAGCTTTTCGTGTCGTTTGGGGGGCGCACCAAAGGTCTGGCCGCCTCTAAACAGACACTGTCTAGATGGATAGTAGACGCTATCGCCTCTGCTTACGCATCTAAATGCCTGCCCTGCCCTCTGGGCATCAGGGCGCACTCCACTAGAGGCATGGCCTCATCGTGGGCATGGTCCTGTGGAATTTCCATTCATGACATTTGTGTGGCCGCGGGATGGGCCTCCCCGTCCACTTTTGTCAGATTTTACAACTTGGAAGTTCCCGCCTTGCAGGCAAAATTACTAGCTGTCTAACGACCAGCTCCCTAAGAAGCTGCATTACTGGGAGTCCCTCACACAACCGGTTCGCCCCTTGTGCTCTCCTTAAATGCTTATACACTTCATGTGCCCGCTCTGCCGGCCTCATAGATGCTTATGTATACACTTCATGTGCCCGTTCTGCCGGCCTCATAATACATTCACTCCACGTTAAAAATCCCCCGGTATCACCCTGGGATTCATGAGTGGATTCATAGCGCGCACGGCGTTGACCAGGTGTTCCCGCAGCGTAAGCTAGCTTACGCAATACGAGAGAACCTCTCGTAAGAGAACGAATCGGTTACCTAACGTAACCTCGGTTCTCTCTAGAAGAGGGAACGAGTATTGCGTTCCCGGCCGTGCTTGCGCTACTAGCGTTTCGCTTCACGCTGAAATAAATCAACATATAAGCCTGGGAGAGACTGTTATATACACCATAGCCACGCCCATTCTGGCGGGCCATGACGCAATGAGCGCGCGGGCGCCTCTCATTGGAAGCGGGTTCAGCCCCGCTCTCCCATAGGCTTAAGCAGTTCTCTCTGAGCGAACCAATGAGCTGCCAGCTAGCCTGCTCTAGGTCTGCCGCAGAGGAACTGCGTTGTCAATGGATACAAATTATGAAATAATTTTTTGGCTTCAATATCTCAGCAAAGATGAATCTTTCCCGCAGCGTAAGCTAGCTTACGCAATACTCGTTCCCTCTTCTAGAGAGAACCGAGGTTACGTTAGGTAACCGATTCGTTTCTGTTGAAAAAAAAAAACGAGAAATGGGGATAGGACATCTTAAACTTAAAACACTGCTGCATAATGTATTGAATCATCATAGAATATATAATACATTAATGAGATACTTAAGAAAGGTAGAACTCTTTAATAGGATTGAGAAGGTTAAATGTTTTTTAAATTTATTTTTCTTCCCATGCCATCAATGGTCCACATCCAGTCCAGTAGGTGGCGGGAGTGCATCTATCATTTGTTTTGCCAACTGTCATAAAACACCAAAAGAATAAGAAGAATTGGTGGCATTTGTGACTAATGGGCTCTATGCACGGCGGTATTTCCGGTGAAGGTCAAGGATGCTCGATAACTTCCGCCGATCATAGAGTCCAATGCAATACCGAGAATTTATATTTAATTGTATACTCCATGGTTATACTAAAGAAGCGTTAGTCACAAAAACTGACAAAACAGACACACCTCGTTGTGTTTATGCTTCTTTTTAAAATTATATTAAATAAACATAACTATATATAAAATTACATCTAAACGTATGAAAGTTTCGTTTCAAAGACGGGAGGACAGTAAATTTTGAAGACTCTGCCATAATCCCGTTTTCCTCGGTTTTCCTCCGCTTTAATCTCCCCAACCGGAAACTGACGAGCATCCTTGCGTCAAATGCGGAACTTATGCGTGCATATAGCCTATTTACTTTGATTGTTGGAATTTTTTTTTTTTAACATTTCTGCTGTAAATTAGGAATTCAGCAGCACTTGTTTTGGTGACCAGTGACCAAAAAACAGAGAAATTATCAAAATATGTTATTTTATGACACACACCCACGCGCGCGCGCACACACACACACACACACACACACGCGCGCGCGCGCACACACACACACACACGCACACGCACACGCACACACACACACACACACACACACAAATAATAAAGGTTTGGAATGACATGAGTAAATCTGACAAAATGTACTTTCTTTATTTAATGGCCTATAATAAAGAATAACACACCCTACCACATAAAATAGACATAAACAACAATAGTTTTTATACTATTTATAGAAAAGTCACATGATAGACCTTTAAATGCTAATGCAAAACTTCCTAACAGGGTGATCAGCTGCTGTTTTAGTTTGAACTTTTTTTTTTTGTCACTGTCACAAGATCAGGAAATCTTACAGTAATTTACTTCAAAATTCACCCTTTCAAAATAATTATTTTGCTAAATGTTATATTTGCAATGTTGTACAGCTTATAATTTGAGGAGATATCTTATAAAACACACATATTTCCCATGCTTGTGTGTGTCTGTCGGATTGAGCGCAGAACTAATAGTGTGTGTGTTTTTGTTGATTAAAGTTGTTTTAACTGAAATATTACATTGATTTTCAGCTCAACCCTCTTCATGTTGTATATTCCGGCAATTGGTTTTGTTTTGATCGATAAACTGGAGCATTGAGGAGCTGTGTTGAGTAATGAAAGACAGCTTGTCTTACTCTCATGGTGTTTCGTGCTGAACTGCAAACATCCCTGCGGACTCAGAGAAAGACAAGGAAATATATCTGCTTTTTAAATTAGACCAGTGTCATATTTTCTGTCTGTTTCCAAATGTGTTTTGAGAGTTTAACCCAAAGACTTGACTAGTTGTCACAAAGAATATATCCCATAAAAGTCTGAGTCCATTCTTGTTGAAAGTCTCGAAAATGCCTTGTTGATGCTAGAGGTCAGAGGAGAATGGGCCGACTGATTCAAGCTGATAGAAGAGCAACTTTGACTGAAATAACCACTCGTTACAACCAAGGTATGCAGCAAAGCATTTGTGAAGCCACAACACGCACAACCTTGAGGCGGATGGGCTACAACAGCAGAAGACCCCACCGGGTACCACTCATCTCCACTACAAATAGGAAAAAGAGGCTACAATTTGCAAGAGCTCACCAAAATTGGACAGTTGAAGACTGGAAAAATGTTGCCTGGTCTGATGAGTCTCGATTTCTGTTGAGACATTCAGATGGTAGAGTCAGAATTTGGCGTAAACAGAATGAGAACATGGATCCATCATGCCTTGTTACCACTGTGCAGGCTGGTGGTGGTGGTGTAATGGTGTGGGGGGTGTTTTCTTGGCACACTTTAGGCCATTTGCCAAAGTTAATGAAAAGTTTATGATAATAATTATATTCATGTTGTACCGGCAAAAGTGCGTATTCAGTGCTGGTCGCGAGTGTCACGAGTCATCAGAGCAATCAACTAACCTCTTACGTCTCTGTGGTAACCTACAGCTCCTGCACTGGGATTCAAGCAGCTGCAGCTTGTTTAAGGTAGGCCTACAGCAGCAAAAATGTAAAAGAAGGTTATATAAACTTTAATATATCATTTTATTGAAACCGGTGCTTTGCTGTGCAGAGACATTTCGAAACATTTCACCCGCTGGTAGTCTACTTTCACTTTTGCCGCAGAGACCCTTTATGACACATGATAAATGTGTATTTTTGATAATCCATGCAGATTTCAGTTGACGATTCTGTTTAAAGTAATTAATAACAAAACATGAAGGAATGAGAGAAAACGACGGCCAAATAAACAGAAATATATCGAAATGCCAAGTCGAGTATTCACGTAAACACAGGAGATGTAAGTAATGTCTCTCTCTCTCTCTCTCTCTCTCTCTCTCTCTCTCTCTCTCTCTCTCTCTCTCTCTCTCTCTCTCTCTCTCTCTCTCTCTCTCTCTCTCTCTCTCTCTCTCTCTCTCTCTCTCTCTCTCTCACACACACACACACACACACACACACGCAGACAGAGAGGATTTATGCTCATCAGTTGATAACTCAATTTTACAGTGAAAGCCCTTCACAACTAATACATGTTGAAACTTTATTGTTTGCTGAATATTTGTTTGTTTTTAGTTGTCTATGGACCTAATAATTACTGCTGTTGAAATTTTATTGAAAAAAAGCATGTCTTTAATAATTTTTTTTAATTTTTTTTATTTTTTATTTTTTACTGTGGCTCTTTTGGAAAAATGCACTAACCAAAAATGAAAAAAAAAATGGCTCTTTGGACAAAAAAGGTTCCCGACCCCTGCTCTAGATGCAATATCAGCAGGGTTTTCTTTGGAACTGACGTGCCTCCATTGGAAAGGGTTAGAAACATCTCTTATGGCAGTAATCCTGTTTGCCACAAAGGTTTGAAATCGTTTGTCTAATATACTTAAGTACTGAAGTTCTATCGGTCCAAAACACAGATTCATCCAACTCAAGCTGAAGCTCTGACTTCAGCATCACATCCACTCTGGCAGCTACAACTGCCGCTGTTAGTTCCAATCGTGGAATAGTTATGGACTTCAGTGGTACGACTCTGCCCTTACCCAATAGGAAAGCTACATGAACTTCGTTTCTGCAATTCTGCAGCCTGATGTAGGACACGGTTCCGTAGCCATCCTTACTGGCATCAGTGAAAGTGATGTAACTGCCTGTGTATGGGTGCTCCAAAGTCCTTCGGCTTTACACACCTGTCCAATCTGAATGAAATCAGCGACTTAATATCTTCCAACCACCGCTTCCATTGAGTCAAGATATCTGATGGTATGACATCGTCCCATCCACACTTTCTCCTGCAGAGCTCCTGTTGCATCATCTTTGCAGACAAAGTGACTGGTGCTAAAATACCCAAAGGATCATACACAGAGCTTGTGATGGATAACATGCCACGTCTGGTTAGCTGTTGCTCTTTCACTTCGATTTTGATCTTAAAGGAGTCTGACTCACTCAACACACCAAAGTAGACCAAGAGCTCTTTCCATTGGAAGATTATCTCTATCAAGGTCAGTTAAGTCAATGCAAAGACGCGTTACGCGCGTAAAAAATTCCTGCGGTGCGAATGAGGCGTAGAGCGCGGCGCGGTAGACGCGAACACGCCTCATTCGCGCGTCAAGTTCAAGTAATAAAAACATTACGGTTTATTAAGTAAGTTCTTTATACTCCACTGAAAACATAGTTATGGATGTCATATTGCATTTCTGTTAATATACTCACATTTTTTTACACATTGCACCTTTAAAAGTATTATAACAGAAAAAATATAGCTATTATAATAGTGTAATGTTTATGGACACTTAATTGCATGCTAATTACTTATTCTATTGTCAGTGAAATACGGTTTAGGAGTACGGCCGAATGTGCTGATAAACATATGTAAACTAAAACATATGTTATTCGACTTTATTGAAACTATTTGCAGTCACACATTTGTAAACTCTTCTCTTGTCATCAAGTTGCTCAACAGCGCCCTCTCTCTACATCTGCATGCATGTCTTATTCAAACTAAAACAAAAATGCATTAAAAAAGAAAATAAATTATAAAAGAGAAAATGAGTTTGAGAAACATTTATTGGAGCTGAATCTTTGGAAGGTCAGTTGATCTGATTCGATCAGAGACTCTTGAGATGCAGACGCTCAAATACAAAACATTGAAATCCATTTTAAGGCCTTGCTGTTTTTATTCATTTTTTTTTTCCTTCCTACAACAGCAAATTACAGAGGCAGTATTGAAAATAAAAGTTTTTTCTTTGCTTCCGCATCTTCTCGTAAAAAAAGAAAAGAAAAGAAAATCAGCACAAAATTTAAACGACAGTACAAAAACGAAAAGATAACCGGGGTCAGGTAAATGTGAACTTTACTATAGGAAATCTGTATACCTTTTTCAATAATGAAAACATCTCGATAATTGACCATTTCAGAATCGTATTACATATCCTGAAACTATATTTTTAAAAAATGAACACTGTCTTTTTTCATCTCCGTTGTCTTTTGTACAAATGAATGCTATAAACACATAAACTTCATCAAATATATTGATCAGTGCAACATTGTTTCGTTTTAGTTAATGCTACAGTTTGCTTTCTCACAGAGTCCCGACTGAAGCCAGTCACCATTAACACACACATGTAGCACGTGATTCATGTCATCCGAAAGAAATGGGAGTAAAAAAAAAAGTGTTTGCCACAGTATACAACACATTACATGAACATACCAAGAAACCTGTAGAAAACATTAGTATTGTCAGCAGTGAAGCCCTGTTATTGGTTAAACTATATGTGATGTCATTGCTAAAGTCAGATCCATCCACCATTCCAGAACGAAAATGATAATGAGCCACGAAACCAGCGGTTTGGTTCGGAACCAATGAGATGAGTCCGAGAGGTCACATGATGACGACGGGTGGTTGTGATTGGACCCTGCAGTTTGAGGCAACAGTCCTTTGGTACAGACACAAGGCCAACGACAGAAATCCACTATGACATTATCACGCAATCAAGCGCGCACACGAGAACCTTAAAGGGTTAGTTCACCCAAAATTCATTTTTGGGTGAACTAACCCTTTAATACAGGAAAAAACAGTACTTTAATAGCACCACTCTTAAAGTGACAGTATAGTGATACGAGAGACTGATTCAAGCTCGACGGATGCTGGAATGAGCACTTTGATGAGATATTTGGGGCTGTTCACTTCAAAACAAAGCAAGGCAATGATGAGCTTTTTTTTCTTCTTTTTGTTGTGATTATAACTTTGATATGATGGATTCCCATGATGAAATGTGCACTGGATCTGTTCTGCATCTTTTGGGAGCGTAGCAAAATAACCGAACAGGACGGGGAAAAAAAGCACACGTTTCACTTTCACAAAACAGTCAGAAGATTGTATTTACAACATACAACCCAAGAAAAAAGGGATACTGCAGCTTTCTTTTTTTGTCCTTTTACTCGTTTCTTTGAAAAGGGCATTAAAATATATTAAAACTTATGTACAATATGCAGGATTTCAACATTAAAGCGCTTATGAATTCACCGGGTTTTGTTTTGCAGATTCGACCGACAGCCTTTTTTGAGAACTAAAGGGTTAAAAACACCCAAAAAAAACAACAACAACAACAACCGAGGAGGCCAAAAAAGATGTACCAAAGGCACTGACTGAACCATACCCAGAATGCATCAGGGCTGGATGATCTTCCACCCCCTTTGATCCTTACCCTACCATGGGGTAATTACCGTCCCTTGGTCGTATATGGTTCATTTGGGTTTTTTATTTTATTTTTTTACACATCTCCTTAAAGCGCAAAACAATCTTTTAAAATAAAAAATAAATGATTTTTTTTTCCTCCTAGAAAAAAAAAGATAAATACTTTATAACATTATTATATATTGGTCTCAACACCAGCATCCGATTGTAAAAATGATCAACTAAAAATAATACAAAACAATAAAATAATAATTTCAATCATCTGTACATATTCTTATTTGTCTTTTTTTTTTTTTTTTTTTTAATCCTTGAATTCAATGTTTTGTACACAGTGTCCCCCTACTGGTAGGTTCCGTTCACTGCAGCTCCTGAGAAAAGCACGGCTCAGTCCCTCGTCCTCCCATTGGTTCACTGAACCACAGAGCCTTGTCCTCCTCCAATCGGATGGCATCGGCAGTCCGTTTTAGCCCCGCCCTCCCTGAGGAGAGGTTCCCTCTCATTGGTTGACGCCTCACGCTTCCGAGTACGAGTTCTGTGAGCTGAGCTTGTCCTTCTTTAACTTGACACCGTCCACTAACTCAAAGTTATAGTTTTCCAGGGCGGATAAGTTCCTGTCGGACAAGGCGCTGTGTGAGCAGGCGCAGTACAGAACCACACCACAGATGGCGCCGAGGAACACTCCCAGCGCGCTCATGGCGATGATGGTGATGAGGATGGGGTCCAACGTCTTCAGCATGTTCCCGGCTCCGCTGATCTCATGGTTCTCCACGATCTCAGGGAAGTCTGTGATGTCCACAACTAGAAGAGAACCGGGATTAAAACAAGCCTGTGTGAGAGTACCTGCAAACCTGAAATCTTTACCGCGAAGAGCTATTTCTTACAGAAGCCATGAACCACAACGCGTAAAAAAAAAAAAAAAAAAAAAAGAGAATAAAGTCGTGGCATTTTGAGATTAAAGTCTAAATATTTCGAGAAAAAAGTCCAAACATTATGAGAAAAGTCGTAATATTTTGAGAATAAAGTAAAAAAAAAAGAAAGAGAATATTTTTCTTTTTTTTTAAGAAATGGGACTTTATTCTCGAAATGTTTCGACTTTATTCTCGAAATGTTTCGACTTTATTCTCGAAATGTTTAGACTTTATTGTCGAAATGTTTCGACTTTATTCTAGAAATGTTTCGACTTTATTCTCGCAATGTTTCGACTTTATTCTCGCTATGTTTCGACTTTATTCTCGCAATGTTTCGACTTCATTCTCGCAATGTTTCGACTTTATTCTCGCAACGTTGCGACTTTTTTGTCGCAATGTTTCGACTTCATTTTCGAAATGTTTCGACTTTATTCTCGAAATGTTTCGACTTTATTCTCGAAATGTTTCGACTTTATTCTCGAAATGTTTCGACTTCATTCTCGAAATGTTTCGACTTTATTGTCGAAATGTTTCGACTTAATTCTCGCAATGTTTCGACTTCATTCTCGCAATGTTTCGACTTCATTCTCGCAATGTTTCGACTTCATTCTCGCAATGTTTCGACTTCATTCTCGCAATGTTTCGACTTCATTTTCGCAATGTTTCGACTTCATTGTCGCAATGTTTCGACTTCATTCTCGAAATGTTTCGACTTTATTCTCGCAATATTTAGACTTTATTGTCGAAATGTTTCGACTTTATTGTCGCAATGTTTCGACTTTATTCTCGCAATGTTTCGACTTTATTCTCGCAATGTTTCGACTTTATTCTCGCAATGTTTCGACTTTATTCTCGCAATGTTTCGACTTTATTCTCGCAATGTTTCGACTTTATTCTCGCAATGTTTCGACTTTATTCTCGCAATGTTTCGACTTTATTCTCGCAATGTTTCGACTTTATTCTCGCAATGTTTAGACTTTATTGTCGAAATGTTTAGACTTTATTGTCGAAATGTTTAGACTTTATTGTCGCAATGTTTAGACTTTATTCTTGCAATGTTTCGACGTATTCTCGCAATGTTTAGACTTTATTCTCGCAATGTTTCGACTTTATTCTCGCAATATTTCGACTTCATTCTCGCAATGTTTCGACTTTATTCTCGAAATGTTTCGACTTTATTCTCGCAATATTTCGACTTTATTCTCGCAATATTTCGACTTTAATCTCGAAATGCTACGACTTTATTCTCTAATTTTAGAATATTTTTTTTACGGATTTTTTTTTTTTACATTGTGGTTCAGGGCTTCCGTAATTTCTACCTGATTTAACTTATAAAAATGAGTTTTGGTGGTTTAAATTAATGTATATAGGTTGGTTCAGTTATGTCCAATAAATGTTTTTAATTTAGATGAATGCAATGTGATATAAACGCCCTCCAAACATGCTGTAACACAAGCCTTCTTCAGTCACTAATCTTGAGAGTGATTCATCAGTGAATTAGCATTTGTGAGAAAGACTCTTACTGATTTCATTGAAGGTGTCCTCGGGTTGAATCGGCTCTGCGGGAAAATCTGGGTCTGCAACAGGGCGACATAAAACAGTCAGGAATGTATATAGTCATATATACAGGGCCGCATTAAGAGCTCACTGGGCCCCGGGGCTATGAGTTACTGCAGGGCCCCCCACCACTACAGGTCACCAACTACATGAGCTAAATGTTCTATCATTATGAGTCATTTTATCCATCTATGATATACTTCACAGTTAAGTTATATTACTTTTAAAACGATTTTTTATCATATCAAAATTTAATGGGACTAACATTTCATAATTCTTGTGACCAATTTCAATAATAGTAACTTAAGAAAAGAATCTCAAGCTTACCGATGACAAGAGTCACAAATAACAATAGAACAAAGGCACATAAGAAATCGACCTTGAAAAATTTAAAGCACTGAATAATATTATATTGTATAAAGTAATCAAATATACAAAACATAGTTTTCAGTATAAATTCAACATTCATTCTTATTAATTTTACAAAAGTGATTCATTCAAGGGCAGTAAATTACTTTCTTTCTGATGTTTGATTAACATTACACAAATGGCGACAGTAGCTTTATTAGCAGCTACTGTCACTTTAAGACCTCAGGGTCGGAACTCAAGTGCGCTGTGCAAAACCGCCTCAAGTTATCATTTAAAATAATTTGTATCCTTCCAAACCACAATTATTAAAAACGTGTTTAATTTATAAACTTACATCATGATGTCTCAGCAAAATTTACATATTTCTACCGGATATATTATCGCCAGCCCTTTAGGCGAATATAGAGTTTGATCAAACACAAAAAGCAAGATCAAACATCCATCAAGTTAATAATCAAACTTACCGAAAATTTGTGGGGTCGACGATGACGCTGTGTTTTAAAAAATAGTCTAGACTCTAGAATGAAGTGAAGGGTGGAGGCGATTTATTGGTTGATGCGTAGCTATATTCTTATAAGGCGCAGGCACTCCAGGCAGCCATCTATAGGCCTATGTGCAGCAGCAGGTCGATCGTTCACAAGTTAAATATAGAATAAATGTATTATGTTAAATTAAAACGTGACGTTTCATTTCACCATGCCCTGTCCTGCTGCCCACGGGGGTTTGATTGACAGGCGACCTGGCCAATCATAACGCCGAATACGCAATTTTGTCAGACAACAAAGCTGTCAGTAGATTAACGTCGGTGGACTTGAACTTGAAAACGGTATGGTTTAAATTATTTAAATTACAATATTTGAAAGTTGAGACTTTGTTTCATATCAACAGTAAGCTGCTCTGAACTCTCTCTCGTAGTCAATTGTGTAACGTTAGTCTTTGCCCCGCGATGTATTTTTCAGTGCATGAGTGAGAATGTGCGTGACTCGTGAGAGCCGCCTGGCTTGTCACACAGTAACTAAAAAAGGCGGGTCTTTGCGAACGGTCACTATAATATTAATGATAATGATTCCATGATAATGCATGGAATATTCGGCAAAGCGCTACTAAATAACAGGGCTAATTTGTGGGGGGCGTTGCGTGGTAAGGCTTTGGCAATCAGAAGGGTAGTAGTATCTGCTCCACAGCCAATCAAGGGCCCCCTCCTTGTTCGGGCCCCGGGGCTTTAGCCCCGCCTAGCCCTATTGTTAATGCGGCCGTGCATATATAGTCATCTAAGTCAGAGGCTCTCAGCTGCACGACGGCTTAAATGATTTCAAATAAGACCAAATAAACATTACAAGTCTTGTTTTTAGCTTTAATATTTCTTATTTTAATACGTTCCCTCAACAACTGCCATTTTTATTTAAGAACCAGGGTTTTCACTTTTATATGAGGGAACTTTAAAAGTGTGATTTCTAGACTCAGAAAAGTTAATAAAATCTTAAAAAGCCATATATTCTATATTTTATACCACATATTTCTTTTGATGAATAGAATTTTTTCTAGTTATGTCAAGATTTAAATTATGTAATCAGTTATATATTACTATTAGTAAATATAATAATAATAATAATAATAATAATAATAATAATACATCAACTTATCACAATTGACTAGAAAAAATATTTAAATTAATTAATTGAATGTTATTTAAATATTTTAACATGTTTTCACTTATTTTGCCTTATTTTTTTTTATTTTTTAAAGATTTTGACAAATTTGTCAGTTTTGGGTTACACTTATTTTTAGGTGTCTTTTACAGTGTAATTACACATTTAAGTACAGAGTAATATTAATTAACAACATACTTACTATAGGGTTATGGATTAGGGTTTGGTTTAGGGTTAGTTGCATGTACAGTAATTATGCATTAGTTATAGTTATTACTATAGTAAGTACATGTAATAAGGACACTGTAAAGTTTTGCTCTGTATTGACTCACCCTTGCAGTCGTCCATGTTCAGATTGTCTAAGATTTTGATATCGTCCACGGCAATGTCTCCCAAACTTTTCCTCTCCACTACGCTTTCAATTACCACCTGAAATATGGGCAAACAACAACATTGTTTAAAATGTAATCAGTGTAAATAATAACAGCGTACAGGTTTGGAGCAACAAATAACAACAGTATTTTCATCGAGCTGCCAATCATCTTTTACATTCACTAATGACATTAACTTTTTTGCTCAGTGGTTTTCCAAAGTTTCAAGCCACTCAGCATTTTCACTGGCCACTATTTGACATCGATACAATGGGGAAAAACTGCCATATGGATATTTTTATTATTATCTCATAATTTGGCTGCAGGAATATTAGGCTACTGTCACTTTAAGACCTGATGCACGGATCCATTATACTCAGGGGCGTTGCTAGACATTAAGCTCTACTGGGGCACAGGCCCCCCATTGTTTGTCTGAGATAGCAAGCGTAACTAAGGAGGGCGGGGCATACCGATAGATAAATAAAATTTGTTTGTTTCAAAAACACCATGCTGGGTAGAGTAACTTAGGGGGGTTCGGGGACATGCTCCCCCGAGAAAATTTGGATTTCTCGGACCTACATATGTGCATTTTAAGGTGTTTGAATGCCAACAAATTGGATAACAATAGCTTTAAAATCATGTTACACGAATTTCTTTTTTTTGTGCCATAAAAGGCATGAAAATAGAAAACGGAGAGAAAACTTTCTTGCACATTTGCATTCTTCTACATTACACAATGTTAATAATGAATAATTAGCCTTTACATTTTTCAAGAATTTACAATTACATCATTTCAATAAATCAATAAAGAGTTAATATATACTATATAAAATAAAGAGCATGTATATTCTAAAAGAAAACAAAGTTCCCCAGCCAAGTCCAAACTAAGTTGTTGAGCATTAAACTGCAGGCTACCGCCTATGCTTCATTTTGGCAAAACGGTCAATCACTTGACTCTGACTCAATTTTACTTTTAAGATTATTTGTATTATTTAGAAACTTTTGTTTCGTCATGTTTTCATAGCCTACCTCGCGTGCCAACACCGGACTTCGGTGTGCTCAGATGTGTGCGCGCTGCTGTTGCTAGGAAACACAGACGCGCGCGGATTTCTGTCGCGTGGGTCAGCTTCTGTTCTGTTTCGGTTAAACTGCGTTGCTTTTACAAGCATTGATAGGTTTATTACTGCGTTGCAAATAGATAATTTCTATTACCCTATAATATAATTTAATATTAAATACACTGACAAATAAAATAAATTGTTAAACTCAAACTTCAGATTTACTGGGGCACAGCAGATTTATACTGGGGCACGTGCCCCAGTAAAATGGGTCTAGCAACGCCCCTGATTATACTGTTACACGTGCGTTTTCTTTCTCAACTTTACATTCACTTAAAACATAACTGACGGTATTTAAGTGAATATTCGCCAAGACTGTTTTTTTTTTCACATTATTTTGTGTGTATTTGACTGTTAAAGCGCAATAAGCAGTGAAAAATAACTCAATTTAGTTCTGAGAGATGGCTTTATGTGCGTGTACTTTGGGTATAAGCACAAAATCTGCAGGAATGAGTGAAATTATGTGCAATACACGCAATCCCACGCCGAAACACAAGCCCTGTGACACCAACAATATTCATCCGGAGCAAATGAATCGAGTGAGTGAGGAGAGGCGGGGTTGTGTGTAACTCGCTGTCGGAGAGGTGAGAGAGAAAGAAAGAACAGCTGGTATCGTGTATCTATTCTGCGGAAAATAAGTATTGGAAGCGTTTCAGATATTTCAGTATCGATATGTATTGAAAAATCATTATTTTTGACAGCACTACATAGCACTCAGGGTGTTTACACGACAACGACATGCTTAAAGCGGAGACGTTTTTTTCTTTGAGTTTTCCGTGTACAGATCACGGATCCGCGGAAACGGCTAAAAGCGCTGTATTCTGCCGCCAGGCCAGTAGACTGAACACGTGATACGCATGTGCGTGATGTCATCGTCTTCAGAGATTCGTGTTTCTGTTGTTTACACGAAGAGCGTTTTTAAAAACTTGCACTTTGAAACTCGTTTTGGTTACACTTTATTTTAAGGTGTCATTGTTACAATGTAATTATACATTTAAGTACTGAGTAATAATAATTAACAACATGTACTTACTGTAGGATTATAGGGTTTGGTTGAGGGTTAGTTGCATGTAATTATGCATAATTTACTGTTATTACTATGGTAAGTACATGTAACATATGTAACAAGGACACTGTACAATAAAGTGTTACCCCCGTTTTCAAAACGTTGTGTTTTCAGGCGCCCGAAAGCGGTTGTCGTGTCACGAACGGCCAAAACGCATTAAAAGTTTTACGTTTTTAGTTGAAAAAGGTGTTGTGTAAACAGCCCCTAATAGTGTATTATTTTCAGATGCCTTTTTAAAAGACTACAACTGAAAAAGTGCCGTAGGAGTGACTGCGTTACACGCCGCTGTAGGGGTGGAACAACATATCGTGTCACAATATATCGCAATACAAAAATGAAACAATATGTATCGTGGATAGTTCACCCAAAATAAAAATTACTGTGCGAGGAACAAATTCCAGTTTTCAGAGTTGTAGTGTCAGTACTACATGAAACTGCTATATAATGTTGAATATAATGTATAATAATGCAATGGGGGAGGGGGAAATTTGTGGGTTATTTTAAATTTATCTAGTCAGTGACAGAGTGCAAGCATATTCGTCAAAAATAATTCTGTATTTTCAGCTTCAGAATCATGAATATTGTTATTCTGGTGTCGCTATTGTCCTGTGCTTTGGTAGCCTGACTTCGTCATACTCATATTCTAGCCAGAATGAGTCTGATGCTGCTCCATAGGGCTTTGATTATGAGGCGTGTCTTAACCGAACCAAAAAAAAAAAAAAAACTGCACTCAATTGACCCTTCGCAGGGAGCTTGATTGACAGGTGATCTGACCAATCATACTTCGCCATCCGCCATTTTGTCCGACAAAGCAGTCAGGAGAGTTAGTAGATTAACATCGGAGGATTTGAACTTGAAAAACGAAGTGTACTGATGCCTTTCTGCGGTTAAAACAACATTCCTTCTGATGTTCATTCATGTTTATTTGATGCTACAAATGAAGGAAGAGATGATCGGATCACGAGCAGCTCTACAGCGATCTGTCACGACACATTAAAGAGTCACAAAACGGTATTTATTGTTTAAATTTCTTTTTAAAAAATGACCAAATTTGAAAGGTGAGACTTTGTTTAATATGTTTAATATCAAAAGTAACCAAAAAGAAACCTGGTCTGTCCTGTCTGTCAGCGTGTTGTCAGTCCGTGATGTATTTTTCACTGCGTGAGAACATGGTGTGTGTGTGTGAGAGCAGCGTAGCTTGTCGGACATAGCGACAGTAACTAAGGGGGGCAGGGTCTTTGCGAACGGTCAATTGGATAGACCTACAACCAATCAGAGCAGCGACGCATAGTTGTCAACAGAACTCAACTGCACACACGCTGGAAAAAGTAGTAAAATAATGTGTAAACGATCTTTGCCGGTGTTGTAAAAAGAATTCAAGGATTCGCGGACAAAGTGTTTGTACTTGCAAACACAAAAAGCATTTTTGAGAGAAATAAAAAGATCTCGACAATAAAGCAAACAAATCTGCTCGCATTTGTCGGCCCTGTCTCAACTTTATAACAATCGTATAAAGCCCGCCCTGGCAATTTGGTTGGACTGACTATCTCTGAACCGATCATAATTACTCCTCAATGGATCGAGTCCAGACCGAACTTCCCGACCGAAAAAATGTTGTGGGCGGGGTTCGGGCTGGCATCCAGGCTAGTGCTTTGGTTTATCAGCACCAAGTCCAAGCTTGTTCGTTTACACACACACACAATGTAATATCAAATTTAGCATTTTAATCAACAGTACATTTTTTTGTTAAGCTTTTATCATATGTCTTGGAGTATCGCAATAATATCGTATCAAGAGTTCAGTATCGTGATATGTATCGAATCGTGACATGAGGGTATCGTTACACGCCGCTGTATATCCTTGAATATCAGTGGCGGAGCCAGGCTTAAAGTCCCCGTGAACCGGAAGTTGCAAACGACTTTTCTCCAGTGTTGTGACGTATTTCCGAGAGAAACGGAATACTAAATGAGGCAAAATGGTGGGCGTGGCTTTTTTCCCAACTAGCACCTGATTGGATCTAGAAAAGTAGGTGTTTTCATTCAGCCTGCCTACTGTCAGTTGGAGGGGCGTGGTTACGGATGTTAAACAGACGCCCAAACCGTCAAACCTACGTCATCAGGGAAGGTCCTCCAACGCAGAGGGGAGGGGAAATTTCAGATTTTGATTAAAGATTATGAAGCCAAAAAATTTTTTTGTGTGGATTGACTTGCATGGATGAATTGTTCACCACAAAACGATCAATTTAGGCAAACAAAGTAAGTATGGTCAATTTTGAATTCATGGGGACTTTAAGCTTGGCCACCCTTCTCACAACTGCCGTTTCTGTCTCTCTCTCTCTTTTTTAATTCTTTTTTACAAGAATTGCGTTTTTAAAACACAGAACCGTATCTTACAACCACAAAAAACGTGAGACTTTTCAGACGCTCGCGCACTCCACCTTCACCTCAGCGCCAGGCGCAAGTCAAATGAGTGCGGAAATGTACAGGTGCCGAATAAGCTTCAGCAGCATCGTAAATATAGAGTCGATGCTCCTCAACTGGTGGGTTGCAAGACCGTTTTGAGTGAGTCGCATATGTCCAGTCAAAGAAACAACAACGTAATTCTCTTTTTTTCTGATTCTACTTTTATTTTGAAAGATCTGTGTGAAAGCTTGTGACACTTCCGTCAGATGCGGAGAAAAGCGCGTTGTCCTGAATCAGTTGGCTATCTGCGGTAAGATGAGATGTTGTAAATAAATGTCAGTAAAACTAACTTTTTACAGTCCTGTCAGACGGTGTACTGTACTTGCACATCACGCGCAAATGTGGCGTGCTGTATCCGTAGTTCTGTTGTCAATTAACTCATGAAATAATCAAAAAGGCGATAAAATCTGTGTCAAAACTGCATGCATGTATGTATTTGTTATATATATGCGTTACAATGATATTCTGCCATGTTTAAGGCACAAACTGATAGGCTATGTGGTTTTTTAATGTACAAATAAATGTGAGCACTGTGCATTTGTACCAGAAGATAGGCGGTAATTTGTAAAGGACAAAATAAAATGCATAATTTTTAAATCCATAAAATAACTAATTTTACATTCTGCCATTTATGTGCATGTTGACTTCCGCCTTGTTCACATTCTTTGCACATAGCGATTCAAAAGAGATGTTTCCCTCCTTTTTAATTAAATTAGGTATAATAGAACGGTTTAGATTCTTTATTTTGACTACTAATATAGAAAGTTGAAGAGTTAATTGATTATATAAAATTCAATGAAGGGTATAATCTTTGAACTACAGTAGTTATCTGCATGTCTCATCCATGAAGGTGCAACAATGTTGGGGGTTTTGAGAACCAGAACCATGCTAACTGAGCAAGTTTACTATATGACTAAAGAACTTTAGCTATAGTGTGTGTCCCCTTTATTAATTTGCCTGGAGGTGGTGAGTAGCTAATAATAATAAAAAAATATCAAATTCACTCAGTATTCCATGATTCCTAATTCACTACTCTCTCAATTACAATTGAATACAAATGAACTGTATTCAGTTGTGTAGGAACAGTCCAATACATTATTTAAACTAATTATTATGTAAAAATAATTAAGATTTATGTGCCACCCAGACTGTTTGCTGTCTACCCCTATGGAAAAGTTCTGGCTCCGCCACTGTACCTGGTAGGGTTTGCTGGAGTGGGGGATCAGCACACGGCCCTCTCTCCAGCGGTTGCCTTGATGTCCACTGACGGTCCAGAGCAGGACGTCCGCTGAGCCCTGGCTCGTCTCTCTGCGCTGTTTAATGTGGAGCGTGCCGATGTGGGACCCAAACATGTGGTACCAGAAAGACAAGCACAGGTCCGAGTCCTGTCCCGACACCGACGGACTCACTAACCGAGCCACTTCTGTCTCCTGCGCTCCGGTCGCCAGTGTGTAGATGAAGTTCCCCAATCCACCTGAGGCAGAAGTGTGTGTGAGCTTTGGAGGATTCACACTCTGTGCTGTGAGATCTATGGGTTGACTTCTTCTCTTACCAGTGTGGTCCATGTTTGGGCCGGTGTTTAGGGTCGGGGTGCCGCTGGACTGGATCTGCCACCTGAAGCCACTGTCCTCTGACTTCCAGCCGCAGAACGAGGGATCGCTGGCCCAGCCGAAGTCACAGGCAAACCACAGGAACACTACACACACACACACACAAACACACACACACACACACAGGAGAAGATTACTATTATGCACTTTTACTTATATTACCAAATCAGTGACATGCAAACAGTCTCTTTTTTTAACAGAATATTTTTTATAATATATTTCATAATAACTATTATTTATATTTATTATAATTAATCAATGATAATATTATTATAATTATATGAATATATTTTACTATTCTGAAATATAATATATTAATAAATATGATCCAATTCATGTACAATTAGGGTTTGGTAAGATTGTTTAATGTTTCTGAAAGGCGTCTCTTCTGCTCATCAAGCTGCATTTATTTGATCAAAAATATGGTACAAACTGTGAAATATTATTCTAATGTAAATCAGCTGTTTTCAATGTGAATATATAGTAAAGTGTAATTTATTCCTGTGATAAAAGCTGAATTTTCAGCATCATTACTCCAGTCTTCAGTGTCACATGATCCTTCAGAAATCACTCTAATATGATGATCTGATGCTCAAGAAACATTTATGATTATTATCAGTGTTGAAAACAGCTTCATATTTTTGAGGAAACCATCATACATTTAAATTTTCAGGATTATTTGATGAATAGAAATTTATTTGAAATAAAATCTTTTGTAACATTATAAATATCTTTGTTAATATTATTGAACGGTTGTGTACGATATAATACCATTATGATTTTTTAAAATTGTTTTATCACTGTGAAATTATTTTAAGCATTACCTCACGGCTCTCAAACAAAAAAGTAAATATGTCTGCCTATTCATTTCAGTGGTTTATATATGACAGAAAATATTGTCATGATCGGTTTCTTTTTTTATATATATATCTCAATTGAATGTGTCTTCGTCTGAGCAGGAAATTTAAGAGGGTTTGATTTTATTTCATTTTTCAAGAAACTGTCTTAACTTGATCTTTGAATGCGGTCTTACAGTAACTTGTGGTTGAATATGGCTGATTCGACTCCATAGGCCACAACACAATGTCTTATATTGTCCACTTGATGGCAATAGAGAGTTATTTTACAATTCGAAAATCCCAACATTTATGCATGAGCATTTCCAAATCCATTCCAACTTCTTTTATGCCTGAGCCAAATCCACATTTATACACCAAATATAGCTAGATCTTGAGAGAGAATACACACCATATAAAACAATGAAGCTTTGAAATCGAGATTGACGTGAAAAAACGAGGGAGGGATTTAACGGATAGTTAGATTGAGTGAGAGATACAGAGCCAGAGAGAGAGAGAGAGAGAGAGAGAATTGAGATGGACAGAGAAGCAGAAGCTCTTCTAGTATGTCAGCTACACCGGTGTCTGCAGATCCTCAGCGCTTCTTCTCTAGACAGTTTAATAAAGCATCGCTTAATAATGCCAGGATTCTCTGCGAGTTTCGGAGGGTATTTGCTCACTGAATGCGGAGGAAAGAATTTCCCATTAAAAGCCGCAGCTCAGGCACTGCCGCTGCAAAAAATGCCAGTTTCCAATTAAAAGTTATTTCTTCTTTTCCATCTTGAAATGGATTGTGTCTGACGCAGTGGAGGACAGAGCGAGGGTACGTACACCGCAGTCCAGAACGCTATACCAGCTTTGAATGCTTGTCATAGCAAATAAACCACATCCAATAATAGAAAGCACGCACATCTACTCAATGGTAATCAACCAGGACCCCACTGTGCTTGCGCGCGCGTGCGTGTGGGGTCCTGGTTGGTTACCATTGAGTAGATGTGTGCGCTTTCTATTATTGGATGTGGTTTATTTGCTATGACAAGCATTCAAAGCTGGTAGGCACGCACGCACGCACACTTATTAGAACCGTCATTCTATTCAGTTGTTTTGATGTTGTGATGAAGCTCAGACAGGGCCAAACACACACACACACACTGGCTAATTAGGCAAGGTCAGTTAAGGGGCAGTTCTCATTTGCCCATTAGTGAGCAGTCTTGAATGGCTAATCAGTCATTATGCTGAATGAGCAAATCAAAGGGGCTCTTTATAGATTTTCACAAGAACACTTCACAAACAAGATTACATACTCATCTCACTTATAATCAAATAGCCTAAACAACCAAACAGAACACACAAAACATACAATAAGAATTTGCGTTCTTAAAGGTGCAGTGTGTAATTTCTGTAATTTCCCAAAATGTTTATTGCTTCTCAAACAAGTCAAATAAGGTACATTAATTCAGCATCCCTTTTTTGTTGTTGTTCAGACAAAACAAGTAGTTCCACCTCAAACTCATGCTGGACCACATACGATACACAATTATTTTAAATAGTGTTTCATGGAAGTGACCAATGATCTGTATTCTTATAGTGGTTTCTGCAAATTGAACCGGGGAGGCACAAAAATGGCACGCCGCACCTTTAAGAGAGTTTGCATTAGCAAAATCCAGGATGATTAAAGAAATTACAGATAGCGAGTGCACAAAGAAGGGAAGTATTATAGGATAAGTACCTTTCTCACCTGGAATGGTGCTCATCTCTGTGGTCGTCTCTGGCGCAGTGGTTCCTCCTGTAGTGTGAACACAGTGAAGGCCATTAGATGAAACGTTAAAGCGAGACACTGGGTAATGTTTTATTCGGGCATTATCAGGAGGAACGGATCTGACTGTGCTAATTCCCCTCTTTGTGTGCGCTTAGCATTTTTTTTAAATGTGCTTTGCCAGATGAGACATGCAAATACATGTTTCTTCATGTGGAACCTTTACTTTGAGCATCTAACAGAGGGGAGTGTAATTCTGTGCAACACACACTCTGTGAGACTGCACTGATGTGAACACACAGGAGATTAGAGGCAGAATGTTAAATCTAGTGTTAGTTTTAGCAACTGAAGAAGAGCAGAGGAAGAATTTAATAGTGCAGGCTATGGCTGTGTTGAATGGATACTATGGTACTGTATACTACCTACGGTGAGGTACTGGTACAGCAACTTTTTATTTTATGAGAAATGGTATGAGTTATGAAATGGAATGAGTTGGAATGGAATAATAACTTCCTATATACTGGATACTGCATACTAATTCCTCAATATTATGTAAAGAAGTATGTAAGCAAACAGTAAATTTAGCATCCTTTATTGCTGTTACTGTATGTACATGACCTTACATGTTGAATTCTACATACAAAAATGTATACAGCTGTTTTTAAACGAATGTGAAGCAGTATGTAGTATTCAAGGATAATGAACCATTTAAACTGAATGCTATTGTGGGGCATCTCATAAATAAATGCAGTAAATTTGCATTTTTAATCCAATTTTGTATTAAAAACCCCTAACTTTTGGCAGACCACGAAGTCACAAAGTAGATGTTGAGATTGCATTTGATATCGCTCGCCGTTCATTCATCACTGTCTGGCTTTTATAATGAAATGGAAGGTCAAGTGGAGCACATTTGGCAAATGCAGTACTTTGTTTCAATATGAGATGCATACAGAAAATTTGCATACCATGCACTGTATACTTAATTTCTAGCATGAGTAGTATGGTAAGTGTGGTTATGGGGGAAGTGAGGATTGGGTGAGGAGTGTTTAGTGCAGAAAAGCGGCTTGTGTTTGCAGAAGCAACGGGGACAATTAGTCTAGTGAGATTAGCATAGCAAAGGGAGCAAGATGCAGTAAGCTAGGGTGCAGTCTCTGCAGGCGAGTGTTAGCACCTGTCTGGTCGTAGTCATCACCTGTTCCACTATGGCAGTTTGCCTGGTCATCATCACACTCGTCTGAAGGTGTGGTGGAGGACGCGGGTGTAGTCGGAGGCACTGTGGGCACTGCAGAGAGAAAGACAGATGTCTCAAGTGTCACGCAATAAAGCAACAAGTCACAAAAACCATGGCATATCATTGATATTAACCGAATGCCCATGTATGTATTTTTTTGTAGGTCACTCCACAAATAGTGGTGCAACGGATCACAAAATTCACTTTTTGAGTTTTTGAGTCACGGATCTGATAATTTTTCAGATCAGCAAAGAAATATATATATTTTTTATATATATATAGGCCTATATGGAGGGGGTGTTACTTCGCTTTTCATTTATTCATTAATTAAAGCTCACTTGAAGTTCTTCGATACCACATCAAAAACTACTAACCTAACTGATAAAGTTCAAACATTCATAAAGACAAGTGAACAGTCAGTAATAAAATAAGAACAAATACACACATTACAAGCAGAGTTGAATACTAAATAACAAAGTTACAAAGTCTAACAGTAGTATTCAGGTATATAAACTAATAATTAAGCCTAAATGTAAAATAACACTATTTGTTCACTGTAGAAATGAAATATAGTTTCATCTTTGTTAAAGCTGTATTTTGTTATATTAATTCCAATTCCAATTTATTTATAAAGCACATAATAATACAACAATGTTGACCATAGTGCTGCACAATATAGTATACTGTCAGATTGTTAGACCCACAGACTCATAGAAATCTTAAATACACCTAACACATCCGACATCTGTGACAACAGTACCTCAACACTCATGTATGATCAAAAGCCAGTGTGGAAAAATATGTTTTTAAATGTGTTTTGAACTCACTAAGGGTTGATAATAATCTAATATATTGTGGTAAACTATTTCATAACCTTGATTTATTAACATTTATGACACAGACAACAGTAGGAATATGAGGTGTCTGCAAGTCACTTTAAGACCGAATCCACGGACAGAAAAAACGGACAAACATCCGGTTTCTTTCTCAATTGTTCACTTATGACATAACCGAGAGAACTCTTGCCGAGACGGGTATTTATGGCGCTTTTCCACTGCATAGTACGGTATGGTTCGGTTCGGTACGGCACGCTTTGGCGCTTTTCCACTGCATAGTACGGTATGGTTCGGTTCGGTACGGCACGCTTTGGCGCTTTTCCACTGCATAGTACGGTACGGTTTGGTTCGGTACGGCTCACTTGTGTTGTGGTGCTTTTCCACTGCATGGTACGGTACGGCTCGCTTCGGCTCGCTTTAAATGGTACCTGGTCTGTTGAGGTTCCAAGCGTACCGTACCGGTACTAAAATGTGACGTAAAAACTCTGCAGATCACTGATTGGTCAGACAGAATCGTCACTACCAGCGTCATTGGATTTGCGACACGAGACACTAAACCCGCTAGATTTAAATAACCAGTAGACAACAGCCAACGCGGTAGCATCTGTTTTTTAAACTTTAAAAAGAAATGGCTGAATCGTGGTCAGTGGACGAGGTGCAGACGTTCCTCTCGTTGGTTGCCGAGGAGCGGATCCAGCGAGAGCTGGATGGGGCAAAACGGAATGAAAAAGTGTTCCAAGAAGTAGCTCAGCTCTTAGCCGCACACGGCTATCACCGGACCTACAAACAGTGTAGGGACAAAATAACGATCAGTCCCACCCACTTTGAAGGGGTACTAACTGCGGTGGAAAAGCAACCGAGCTAAAGCGAACCGAACCGTGCCGTACCGAGTCGAGTCGTACCACGCAGTGGAAAAGCGAAGCAAGCCGAACCGTTTCGCGCCGAGTCGAACCGTACCGAGCCGAACCGAGCCGTACCAGCAGTGGAAAAGAGCCATTAGACAAGTATTTAGACATCATTTTGTGTGTCCGTTCAAGGAAACGCGAAAGAGGAATCAATTCGGTGTTCAGGCGCTGTCTGAAACGCGCGAGTCCCGATTTACGCCTCTTCGTCCGCATTTAAAATTGTTTGAATGTGTAAATTGGCAAGACAAAACACGTCCAAACTATAAACTTTCACTCTACGATGGTTAAATTAAGCAGTTAATCCGCGATTCACATGCGTGCCGAAGCATGGGGCCTGGTCCGTACGGATCGACTGCGTCCCCTATCCACAAATCATCTTAATGATTATGCTCTTTCTGTAGTCTTTCCAAGTCTGTGGCCCTTTGATTCAGTCCTGTGCGTGACTGGTTTCGGCTGCAGGGTTGAGGATGTTATGCTCCACCCTGGGCCTGAAACGGCTGTGTCCTCTCATTATGGCGGCCCGTGCCCCTTTGGATGTGGCCTTTGCCTACATCTGCCTAAAGCCCTGTGTTTACTCTCAGCTTGTAATGAGCTGCCCATAAGCCTGTAGGGCTTTCCCGGGATGGAAGGAGGGAAAAAATGAGCAGGGCGGGAGAGGGGGAAACGGGAGCTGTAGTGTAAGCTGTGCGGGTGAACCGAGGGCATTTTAAAGAGAGTCTCTAAAGCCGAGAGGTCGCGGAGAGGTCATCATGCTGGCTCTGGACTGCATTGTTGATCACACACTCCTGCTAGGACTCGGCGGCCCGCTGTTAGGAGTGCGCACGTGTGTGTAAGGGGTCACTTGTTTGATTGTGAGAGTTTTAGCTAAGATAGAGAAATATACAGAGTGTTGGACTGTGCTGGCGTTAAAAGTGAAAACAAGCATTATCATCTGACTAAAGCTCCCGATGGGATGCTATGGCTTACACAAGCAAGTCTCACAGTCTCTCGGAAATCCAATATGTAAATCCACTTAACGCTGCCTCAACAGAAAACACACACACACCCCCCCATCAGAGCTAAACTAATTCAGAAAGAAAGACAGAGGGAAAGACATCAAGGACCTTTCCGTAATCCTTCAAGGCAGGTGGACCAAAGATTATCTCCAGCTGTGAGGAGTCCTGTTATTTAGGAGTGTCACAGGCCCCTGCTTTACTATGTAGGAGACGTCCTTTGATGGCGCATCGGCGGGACAAGTAATTATGAAGAAAGCTAAGCCATACCCTGTTCTCCTGAGTGGATAAGTCCAAATTTAATGAAACAGCATCTGTACTATATGACCACACACTTGAGGACTCTATCATTTTGTTTGTCTTTTGTTCACTTGCTTTAGACAATTTGTCTTCGGAGTGCAGCGGGTCTGTCCATCATGTGTATGAATCACTGTTGAGGACGTTACTCGGAAAATGCTACATATAAAGCTACCCATAATTTCCTAGCTACAATAGGGCGTATACAAAATCATTTCTCAGCAGAGTAAAAGGTATCAGCAAAGTGAAGTTATTTAAGAGAGAAGTATCTTCTGAGCATGGACGCTAATTAATCACTGAATCATCTTGTCATCTTGCGTTTCCCAAAAGCATTGTTAGCCAACTATGGCGTAAGTTCCGTCGCTATCATCATAGAGTAACAAGTGTTTCCCGAAACCATAGTTCCAACGAACAGCATTGCAAAATTGTGTGGTTGGAACGACAGCACTCGTCCTGTGGTTAGAAGCAGAGTTTCTTGTTTGCATGACTTAACAAATCCTTATCTTGAGCAAAATAAGTAAGCTGACATTCAGTACAATCTTTATCTTTTATTTAGAATACATACAAATGTCGTTTACGTCTTGTTTCTCAAGAGTTTTAAAGCGCTGTTTTTGAAGATGCGTACGTGCTTCAGTACGTAAGAATGAGCCTATGATTGAATCTGGAAATAAATCAAAATGAGAATTTGTCCTTAGATGCAATGTCTATAATTTATAGCAAAAATTTGTATTCATTAAAAGAAGTTATCACTCCGCCACCTGCGTGACATCATTAACTAACGTGGTTGAACAACCAATTTGCGACAATATGGTTTTGTGAAAAAGCTAGATGATTTCTTCAACGATGCATCATACTATGGTAGTAAATCAGCGAGTAGCGAGTTGTATGGGAAACGCACCCCAGATTATGATTCACTTATGATTCACATACAAGATTATTGGTTTAGCTTGCTTGATTACAAAGTTGTGGGTAATGCAATGAGACTGAAAATGGGCTAAATGTGCTGTGCAGAATGCTACGAATAATTAACTTGCTACACTAAAGTTACACTACCTTGAAAACAGCTGATCAACAGTTGCTGAAAACTGAAAAATGTACTTGCGTTAGTATTTGAGTACTCCTCAGCAGTGGTGTGTGTGTGTGTGTGTTTGTTTGTACCTTTGTCGCCATTGGCTTTTGGCTTGCTTAGTTGGGGACATTTAATTTTATATTTAACAATATTATTACAACATTATTTTCTCTGTAAAGCTGCGTTGAAACAATCTGTATTGTAAAAAGCGCTATATAAATAAAGGTGACTTGACTTGACAAGTTAATGAGTTTTCAACCTACCTTCCATTTCACAGCCCAGGAGTTCCAGTCTAAGTCCCATCCCAGCAGGAGTGGCTCTGTCTGGGTACACCCTAACAAAGCGTGTCAATATAGGCTCCACCGTCCTCAATGCTGGTGTGTCATAGTTCAAATTCCCCTCAAAAATCTGCCAAGAACAATGACAAAGTCCAAGACTATAGTTAGCAGTCAAGCAGAGAAGGAGAACTCAGAAAGATAAAAAAATGGAAAAAGATAAAGGGGAAAGTTTTATTAAGAGTAGTCTGACAGGGAAAGCAGAGAACAGAGAATTAATGAAAGAGAACGAGCTCACATCTCACACCTTTCTTAACTTGGGCTCTGCTGTATGTCTAATGCAACAAAAGCACTAGAGAAAAGAAAGTCTTCAACTTTATTTCTGACATCGTACGGCTGAGCTAGCTCAAAAAATAAAGGCTGCGGGCTAAAACTGCAGTCTACGACAGCAGGATGCTCAGCTTTTCAAAAGCATCCGCCTTTGACTTTACACTTCTGAAGTCTTACAACCCAGACACAAGGTACCACAGGAGACAGACGGAAAAAAAAGAGGAAAAGACAGAAAGACACTCGCCAGAGGTAACAAAGAGGCACAGAACAAGATGAGGAGTCATGAAAGAACATTAATGGCCATCAGAGCTAATATGTCTCCTTTTGTCCTTCAAGCTAAAAAAGAGATATGAGGGTTTTGAAAGGGGCCTTCTAGGACTGATGCTCCAATTTCCTTTTTTTTTTTTGATAGGTGATAAGGCACATAGTCTATGCTCCACAAAAAAGAGACAAATTTTATGTGATTCATGTGTCGATTTTTTTTGCTATTTGCCGGTTTCATGTATGATGATCATGATTGCTAATGAGCACTATACTATGTACTTGATCATTGTTTTAGTGGGATGCATGATATATCACCCACCATATCGGTATCGGCCGATATATGTTCATTTGTAATGTTATCGTTATCGGCCTGATAAGAAAATTTGGAAAATATCTTAAAGCCGATAAATAATGGATTACATTTCAGATGCGCACTGTTCACCATGATGGTTTTGAATTGCTTGAAATATGATTGAAATCACATCAAAAAGGAAAATACAGTTCATGTGCAGCACAAGTCTGACATAAAAGCTACATCAAATTATAATGAGAACAGAACATCATTATAATTGTGTGCTTGGGACATAGGTTTTAATGGTGACTTTTGTTTTTGTAATCAGGGTCACAGAAATTATATAAAAATTTGGATTTAGATTTATGGGCCAATATATCAGTTATCGGCTTTCGAATATAAAGAATTATCGGTATCGGCCAAAATGTTCATATCTGTGCATCTCTAGTTGAAGTTATCTGATTTGCTACATAGCAGTTTTTATGTTTCTAATATCACTACATGGTCTCTTCTTCTCGCGTAATACTTTTAAGTCAAATTATTCATTTATTTATTTTTGGTTTAAGACCAAACAGGATAATGTGTGCAGTTGCCTGACTGTACCGTACATATGTGTAACATTATTTTGTTTTGTCTTACGACTATTGTTAGGGTTAAATTTATTAGTAGTATTGTTGAATGCGTTTGAGACATTTCCCAAATTTAAGCTCACAGCATTAGTCTAATTATTGTCATTCTCTCCTCTGCCCATCTAAAGGCTTTGGGAAGAATATATTATAGCGCCACATTCAACTTTCTTAAACTCAGTCATTTCCTGAAAGTCAGGCTAAACAATCTCAGACTAGCACTTAAGAACCGCATAGTGATTCAGAACCATTTTAAATGAGCATCCAGTGTATGTCCAACTACCTTCCAGCTTCCCCATATCTTACCTTGGGCTTGTTGCCAGTGGCATCCATCACCATTTTCCAGTCAGATCCGTTGTTGCTGTAGCCCAGCCGAAACTTCTTCATGAAGACCTTGTTATCACGGTGTTTGCCTCCCTGGATGATCAAACCTCTGACCAATTTCTCCTCGGTCAAATCTATCTGTAGCCACTCGTCCGCATACGGCTGGGGCTGTGGCAACAACGTCCATCCCGAACGGCTGGTCAGCAGACGAGCGTTCTCTGACACCCATGTGCGCTCGGTGTGGGAAGAGACTGTGATCTGAGAGTCTGCGATGAGGCCTGAGACCATTCCCAACATTCCTGAACATGGGTACTCTGTTGAGGGACAAAGGTAATTGTTAGATTGAAGAAAGTTTTAAACCCTTCCCTACTGACTAACCTAAGCACATTTCATGTTTTTAAGAGCCTTCAAAAAACCTTTGAATGGCGATCAATGGAGAAAGATGCATTCGGACACGGATTGTGTAGTTATGGCACCCAACCCAACCGAACCAGCCATATCCTGATCCCTTGACCTGATCCCTTAGATTGTTGTCTAACCTGCCACTGCAGTGGCAAAACAATTGTACCATTATTTGTCATGCCAATAAAACACATGGCCACGGAGAAAGAGAGAGTTGTTTGAGTACATAGTGGAGAGGGAAGTTAGCAAAGATTAGATTAGCTGTAAGTGGATGAGTCTGAGTGAAAGAGAAAGAAAAGAGAAGAAAAAATTATGTTGGCTGATAAACTTGGTAGAAACGGTCACGTCTCAGTGAGCTGGGAAACATTCTTACCAACAACCTAAAAAGGTCACAGGCCATAAAGAGCCTGAACAAAGAGAGAAGGAAAGACATTCATTGCACAGGAAAGACAGATGAAGTGGACAGAAGAGATAAGAAGCCTCTTGTTCTCTTTGTTTCTCTCTCTCTCCATCATCCTTTCACCAATGACCTTGTGCATTAACTCTTTTTCTCAAGCTACCTAATTAAAGCCTTTCTCTAGAGCTTCTACCTTTAATTTCCGAACAGTTTCTTGCTCTCATCCTCAGTCCTGCTCCACTCCTACCTTCATTCTCTTTTGTTTTTCACCTGCTTTCTTATTCACCTCCTTCATCCTTCTTGTAATCTATCTTCATCTCTACAAACTGACTTTCTTTGTTCCGCTGTTGATAATAAGATTTTTCACGCTTTGCTACTTTTAGGTAAAGGCATGTTGAATTTGAGGGAAATTATCAGACATGCAGCGCCGACCAACTGACTGTCTGTGAGTTGCGTGTCACAGCTTCTTCAACGCTGTGGGATTCGTGACCTGCCAGCGGTACCTTAATCTACGATCAGCACCCGTGAAGCAGGAAAGCGTCAGAGACAATCTTGGACTAGTCACAGATGGACCTAATGTCCCGTGAAATACCACCAGAACAGAGTTTTCATTCACAACACTGTCTTTGTACTGATGTAGGGAACTTCCTCTGTAGTTCTGGAACGGAAAGAGCACTTGTCTGTGACCCCTTCAGGAGTTGCACAGAGTCCAAATGTGAGTTCCAGGCTCCTAAAACAACAAATGCATGGGACTTTGATTTTCCCTATGTTTGTTTGTGGATGTACAGCCAAGGTTGGGTTTCTCATACCCTTGCCAGATTCGCAAGATGTCTCTGTGTATAATTTCTGATATATGCATGCTGAATTGTGTCGGGATCTGAATGAAAAAGATCTGCACTGGGGTGGTTGGACCTCAAAGTTTGGAAGTCAACCAAGTTTATTTTCAATCCGCTGGCTGGCACTGTCTTCCGGACCTGTTTATGGACCTCAGATGGGGATGCTTGGTAGAAGCTCCTGGTGTGGTAGACCCTGACAGACACACCCTGAGGGTGGACTGGTTGATATGCATCACGTGTTTCATTTGTTGGTTTGGTCTGTGCACAGCACATAAAGGCTGGATGACCACACACACAGATGGTTTTATTTACAAACAGCGGGAGGAAGTTTATTAATGGCTGTGGAAAGCCTATCAGACCACCTTCTAACTGCCAGCCGGCATCCTCTGTGTGTACAGTGCTAACAATCATAGTGCCCAGGAATAGTACTTAGGTAAAGTCAATGTAATACCTTGGTACTTTAATACTTACCATGGTAATGAATGGTTATCATATTGGTATCTAACAAGTACATTTCCTTGGTATATGCCCTTGCAAACAGTACTGGCATCAAATAGTAATACTATGGTATTTTGACCTATTCCTTTGTACTAAATAAATATGGTACTCCAGGGTACTTTCATGTTTTTTGGACATGCACCATGGTATTCTTGGTAGTATATACTGGTAAATATCCAGAAACATGGTCTTTATGTTTTTTTATGTTACATTATGTTTAACATGGCACCTTGTACAAAAAAAAAAAAAAAAGGGTAAGGGAAACTAGGGGGACATTCTTTTCTAAGCAGTCGCCCAGCTTGGCCGCATCATCACAAGGAAGCCCGATGCACACTGATGATGTCACTGGGAGGCCTTCGCTCTTGTGATGTGTTTAGAATGCGGTCTGTTCACCCGTCCAAAACATGACTGCAACAGCTGCGCTCCAGATCGGCGGTGAACCGCACACATACACACACAAATATACAACCAGTGCTAAATCTGTGTACACACACACACAGAGTCTAAAAAATACACCCTCTATGCATGTTGAATATAAAGCTGATAGACGGTGCGTGATGGAAAACAAACTCGCCCTCCTCCTACACATATGAGGAAATGTTCTCAGCAGGGAGGCACTGATGATACGAAAGCCTTTGCAATCAAAGCTCTGTAGGGTGGAGCCATGCCAAAACATGCAGATGAGTATGCAAATTAGGCCAGGGCCAGCTGGGCCTGACTACGGCTGGTGGGTGTAGATCTCGGCGTGCACAATTGCATGTGCAATATGTACATCTGTGTATGTGAGCCGATGAGAGGTTAAAGCTCAGAGGAGAAGGGTAGAGGCAGAAATGGGGTAGAAGTGGAGAGGTTGCATGCTGTGCATGCCATTCATTTTGAATGAAGTACATCCAAACGTGGGGAAACATGAATACACTGTCCTTTTTGTTGACGTGAACACTTGTCTATAATGCAATAGCTCCTTGACTATTGCACATGCGCGGTTCGCACATGGCTTTCAGAGGCATGAATAAACACTTCTCCGTACGCCTGCCTCCAAAGCAAGCAAAACGTAAACCATCTAATTGAAAGATCATGATGGAGTGGTGTGTTGACAAAAAACTGCTTCCAAATCTGAATTAACACTCTGCTTCTAAATTAAATTTTTGGATGTATCCCAGTTGTGCCGTTGACAGTTTGTTTTTAGGCGAGCGAAAAGAACCAGTTCTTTTGAAACCAACCTGAGATTTTGCATCCATACACCTCGAAGCGCAGGGCGATGCCGGACTCCCAGGAGTAGGGTCGGATCCGGAGGTATCGTGTCAACGTGGGCTTGGGGAACGCGGCTTTCGCTACATCGGTGGGGTTGGTGTTACCCTGGAAAATCTGACAAACGAAGAACAAACATTAATTATTAACATGGTTTGTTTAAGGGAGCCACCAAGGACAGACCTTTGTGACCTGGGACTCACCTAACACTTGAAACAGAGAAATGACAGGAATGTGTTTAGATCACCGTCTTCAAATGTGACAACCTAAATACAGCCTGAATTGGATTATCTCTGGAGCCAACTGTGTAGCAATACAAAAGCTACTTTGTGATGTCAGAGTCTGGGTTACAACTAGCGCTGAATGATTTGGACTCTTCAGTTACAATGGTCTCTGTTGTTGTTTCAACAGACATAGCGATGAATCAAATTGTGTTATGTCCATGAGCACTGAAACTTGCTGACAGCTAGCACATGTTCTCTGTGAAGGGCGGATCTGGATATATGCTACAAGAAAGACAAATGAAGGCAAATTCAACCTTGTTGTACATAGCATCTTGTCACTTGTTGTACAAGTACATCTTGAAGGTTCTCTCTCTCTCACTTTCTCAGTTCCTGTTTTTTTTTGCTTTTAAGATGAGATCAACTTAAAGAGAGTTAAGAATCAGCAAACAGCAATTGTTGATAGTATCATGTCTTCACACCTGATTACCTAAAGGACATTTAGAAATTTGACTAATGCCACTGACCTGTCGGGTCAAGAGCTAATAATTTATGTAGGTTTGTGTCCTCAGTGATAAAAAAAAGTATTATAGAGGGCAAAGAATATAAAGCTGATTTTCCAGTATTCCTAAGCAAGAAATCAATCTAGGCCACACTAACACTTTGGGAACCACCTTAACCAATGGTTAATCCAACCTCTCTCTCTAAGTGTATTGCTTTAATATCAGTACATTCAATACACAATTCTCAGACTGATCTCATGAAATGGTGTATGTATGACACGCCAATTCGTATTTCCATTTTTGGCGTGCTATCAACACGCATAATCTCTTTTCAGCGTGTTTATCAACGGCATTGACTTAACGTTACATTACTGTATATATAAATATATGAACTACCCCAACCCCGTCCCTAAACCTACCCGTCACTGGGGTTAATACCATTTATGAGTCTTCCCCTACTATCATAGGAAAAAAAATATCGCTCCCCAGATGTAGATCTACATTTTGCTTCGTTTCGCTCGGACATTTAACGGCGTGTACATACACGCGGAATCACTCGGACATTTAACGGCGTAGACATACGCGCAAAAGATGACGGTTCGTTTCGGCGTGGACATACACGTGGATAGCTCAAAATGCGTATAGATAACACGCCACTTGACTTGAAAGTGCCGTGTATGTTTACGCAAAGTCATGATGCCATGTTGCAATTCTAAACAAGACAAGGTCAAAATATAAGCCGTACAGGATGGCCAAGTGTTGCTAAGTCCAAGTCAGGGCATTCAGCCATCCGTCTATCCCAGAATCCATGCTGCTAATCGTGTCCCTGGGCACTACTTTTCAAAACGTGTGTGTCTGGGAGGGAGACACATGAGGAGCCATCCACTATCTTTAAATGTCACGCCAATGCTCTGCCCTACTGCTCTAAGTAGTAAAAAGGCTTTTCTTGGTGCAACAACCTCACAGTCGAACTGCTGTTTCAGCAGTCTGTAAATGGGCCCTCACCTCACAAAAGCACTTTAGAGCCAAGCAGACAGAAACAAGGCACCGCACCTTAAAAATGCACGCTCTAAAAAGAGAACAGTGTACTTCAGTTGAGGGTCGACATAGAAATTGGGCCTTTGGGTATATTTAAGCTCACTGTTACTTCCAAGCATGAAGATCTGTACGCACACACACATACACACACACGTACGTGACCATCTAATTGGCTTGCTTAGCTTGACAGGTCTATTTCAAAAATTGTATTGTTAGAGCATGTCTGCCAAGCAGATATAAACATGCATATGAACACGCCTACGCTCACAAACGAGTGAAACAAACTTCACACACTGGAAGTGTCTTTAAACCTATGAAGCTGCATTCAGAGACCGAATCTTTGGATCATTCCGCATCAAAATCAAGTGAATATGAAAAAGAAATTATATTTAGCAAGAAACGTTATTTTAGAATGATTTCAGATTTGCATTGCATTTGCATAATATATACAATATATCATGTTTTTCACATTACACTTTGTTTGCATTAAGGTAATATCCAATATTTTGGAGAGAAAATGTTTTTAACAAGATCCTTGACAGGTGTCATGAGTTCCACATATGTTGTTCTATATGAACCTGTCTATGGCTATGATTCCCAACGTGGTGTCTAGGTACGATTCTCACAAGGTTTCGAGAGACAGCCAGTGTGTCGAATGTAACAGGCATGTCTTCCTGTAGTTAACTGTCCTGTGTTGAGGGACACATTAGAGTCAGCTCACCCGATGGGCAATCGATCAGCGTCTCCTCGGCCCTCATTCAGTGGGTCACGTGCTCAAGTGCGTCCAACCAGCTGTTCAGACACTCTAGACCTGCTAAACCTTCCCAGAATGCCTTCTCCTCTCACTCTCTCAATTAGCCACTCTCTGTTTATTAACTCTTTTGTTCTTTCCTTTCAACGAAAAAAAAAAAAAAAAAAGCCCCACCGCAAATGTTGACATCATTCCTTAAAGGGAAGAAAAGAAAATCAGTCAGACTACTGTGGTGGCTTTGGAGTTGGGGTTTTTACAGTGCTTGCAGTCTTTTAAGAGGGCGGATTAACATACCACACTGGGCACATAATGGAGTCAGAGAAACACAATCCCTGCAGAACACATGAGCGTGGCATTCCCGTCTGGAGCTGGAGCATGGATTGGTGTAACGAATGCACACGGTGACAGCGCTACAACGCAAGATGTTTACAGGGCTTCCTGCCAAGGAGCACTGGAAATGTACCTAGTTAGGGATTACTTCTGAGAAAATAGACCTATTTATCGTTTAGTGGAAAATGAGCTGTACAAAATCAAACCTGAGCTCTTAGCAGGACATTCTAACACTACTTCATTGTTATATGAATATTTAAAATATTTAACGGTTAGGGAATGTTCCAGGTCCAAAATGAGTTAGAAAATCTGGTTGCTTAGTTTCTAAAAACAAACATAAATTGTGTTTACAGCAATGCATTTACAGTGGAAGTTTAAAAGCAGAATCTACATTGTTGTTGAAGTGCATATAGTAGTTCTGACATAATGCTTTTTGTTTCTGTGGCCCGGCATGCCAACACTGGTTAAATCAGCAAAGCAGCGTGTTTTTCAAACAGTGGATGCACTGCACCTTTATGAAAATAATCAAACAAGTCACCTTCTGTTTTGGGCCATCCTTAATAGTTATCCAGTCTTCTCCGTTTGAGCTCACATCCACCTTGTAGGACTTCACATAGTACTTCTTCTTGGTTTCTTGAGAGATGGCTCCCTGTGTGCCGATTGCAGAGACAAAGCGCAGGAATCCAAGATCAACCTGAGGAGAGAGAACCATATTACTTCTATATAGCTCAGAACAGAGGGAGTATCACTTTAAAAGTGGCTTATTGTGTGTCACATACTGAGCTCATAAGACCCTAGGTGAATATTAGAACGAAAGATTAATTTTAATGAATCCCAATTTGATAAAGCAAAGTCAATGTGACGATTTAATTTCCTGAATGGGAGACAAGAGCTTATTGCATGAGGAAGGATATTTAACTTCATGGAGTCCGTGCCGGGGGGGGGAAAATAGCTTGAAAGGAAACGTGTATTTCAGACGTGTGCTGTATTGAAAAATGAATGCTTCATAAAGAAGTCATGAGTTCTGATGTCATTCCCGTGAGTGTGTCTGAGAGGAAGGATGGGAGAGAGTGGTCAGGGGTTACTGGAAGATGGAGGAGAAAATGTGGACAGAGCTGTCTGTGATTTGGTCAAATCCAGGAATATCAGAGCTGTAATACACACACGATGGGATGTAGAATCACTAGTGAGATCTATTTTTGAATGCATAAGAAAACAATGTGATTAAATGCCGCAAATACACTCTTTTGAGAGGAATATGCAATCCCACGTCAACTGGGTGAGTAAACTGACATTGAACAGTGCGAAGCTGTGGTTCTTGGGGAGATTCTTTAGTGCAGGGGGAAGCTGAAATAAATCCTGTCATAATCTTAAACTGATTTCATCCCATACACCATTTTCAAAACATGTCACTAGTGAACTAACATTTACAGTAGAGCTAGTGCCAAAGAAAACTGGCTACAAATACAGGATAATGTCATTGTAGTAGAGGATGTGTTTTAGATACTCTAATAAAGTTGATCAGCATTACTGTTACATAACTCATTTAGCATAGAAAGAGCTAATTGCAAACTCGGTCTGTTCCCTTTTGTACAGTATTTGTAAGACAGAGTCCTCACTCAGTTTAACAGTATTAAAAAATAAGGTCTTTGTTTCTGAAGTCTGCTGAATGAGTGCGGATCTGATTTTCTGGCTATACTAAAATATACATGGCAGGAAGATAAGAGAGCTGTGTAGCAGCCAGAGATTTGAGATCAGAAAGCTTGGCTGGATCAGTTTCCCTCACACCAGCTGATTGCAGATCAGAACTAATGAGCGCCTCGTGATTTATTAACCACTTTCTGCTTTGTGAAAGAGAGAGAGGGGGTAAAAGAAACTAGAGCAATAAGAAACTGATGACTACAGTACTATTACTACAGTAATAATTTCTATACATGACCCTTACACAACTTTACAACCAATCAAATATCAATTTCAACAAAAATAATGATTGTTTTCCAATAGGTTTCCTGAATACACTCCATGTCTACCATTGGTCAGCCAATCAATAAGTTCCACCTCAAACTCACGCCATTGGTTGAGTTGTTGCTATGCCAGGCAGGTCAGAATTCTTAAATAAATAGAGCAATGTTTCAAAAACACAACAGACTAACAGAGTGTATATACTTGCCTGGGAAATCAACCTACAAATAGTTTACTTATAGTTGCCTCTGCTTATTAGGATAGGAGAAAATAGTTAAACACCAAGAAAAAAAATTCACACTTCACCTTTAAAAGCAATAACAAACAGGAGATTGAGGGAAAACCCCAGTTCCTCGTGGGAATTCCCTGGCTGAGAAACTCCACTTTCTGGCTTCCAGAAAACAACCCGCATTACGCTTCCTTATAAGGAAACAAGTCGGACTCAACTGTGGGCATTTCATCTGAAATATCATGACCACAGAATCAAAAACGTTTTTGGTAAGAAAATATTATAATAGTTGAATCCACACCTGGCCAGCCGAGTAGTTGTATTAGTCACTAGTGTGAATATGCAGTTTTATAATGGTCAGTCTGTGAGAAAGTGAATCCAAACGTCTCCGGAGGAAAATGTGTGCTCACGCCAGCTAACTCTGCAAATCATGATGTTTTATATTCTTCTCTACTTCGACTCTTTTTGTTTGGATGTTGTGGGTTATGCAAGAGAGTCTGTCTGAAGAGATCCCACCCAATAGACAAATCAAATAATGCCGTTCTCATGATATCAAGTCCAATAATCTGACATGTGAAATTTAATAAAACAACATATCATTATAATATATCTTGCTGGCAAGAACTCAAGTGTAACTACTTCTTATAATTCAGCCATGGGAAAGTCCTGGCATGTTAAAACCTGTTCGTTTTGCCCAGAGTCCATCTGTCAAATACGGACCTCAGCTTAGATTTTTCACAGCTAATTAAATTTACAAAGAGTGTGTGTTTTATTACATCAGAGCCTGTGTGTGTGTGTGTGTTTGAAGGGACAGTTCTTGCCTTGCCCTCGGCCCGCATGGAAGGAAGCGGCAGAAATCTAATCTGTCTAAACCTAGTTCACACTCACTGAAGCTTCTCATGCTAATTGTGTTGAATTAAACAAGTGTCAAACATGTCTGCTGGCTTCCTAAAGCTGAGACATTTGTGCTCATCCTAGCATGAGCTCATAATGGTGTTTCTTTTGTTTAGTGTGCTTGTAGGGAGTTAGTAAAAAATAAAACGTGTACAAATATTTTTCTCCATTCAGTCTATTTTCTTGTCTCTTTCACCCTTCTCTTGCATATTAGTGCACAACAAAAATCCACAAATTGGTCAGTCATTAAAAGCACAACTGCTCTTGTGTATCTAAGGCTCAAGCACCATCTGGAGCGGGTTAGCCAGGAGGAACTAAGACGTTGAGTAGACAGATGCGCGATGGCCCAGTCAAAGCAAACACAAATGTGGGACGGCAGGTTTTGCAGGGCAAAGTTCTACTTCATCCATCAAACCACGGCTTCCTCCCACCATCCCATCCCACGACACCTGGTTGCTCCGAAAGCTCCTCTAAAATTCCATTAACCACAGGTATAATTAATTCACATTTTCATGAAAATTGTATTACTGCCAGCTGAGAGATCTATAGGCTCCTCAAAGACCTCGCATTCATCACCCAATTTACCTGGCCGAATTAGCCAGCGCTATTTTTAGAACTTCTAAAGGGTTTTTTTTATGTTTAAAATTATGCATGAGCCTGAGTGGTGATCATCTACTTCTCTTCCAAAGAATTATGACCCAAACCAGTCTAATGGGGAGGATAGTATATAAGTGGAGCGAAAAAAAAAAAAAACCCTAACCCAAAAGAGCTTCTTTCCTTTAAACACCTGATATAATGGTCAATTTTCACAATCAATTCAGTCTGTACCTTGCAAAATATCCTTGCAATATGTTACATTATGCAAGTAAAATAGGTCTGAAAGTTGTTTAATCTGCTGCATTGTATGGCTGATTTTTGGAGAGAATGGTCAACCAGTCTAGAGGTCTGTTATCATAAAGTTCACGGTAATGTATTGTTGTTATTACTAGCCCAACACAATAAGACAACAATAACCTCACTGATGACAATAGAAAATCCTGCCTGTCTTAGAAATGAACTTCCTATGATATTAATTTTTTATGAATGCAATATTGCTTTTTTCTGAATCTCTTTCACACCAGCATAAGAGCTTACGTAGCCTATCCAGCATACACCTGGATTCATTTAATTGCTAGAAAATGTTAGCAACGAAGATATTTTAAACGCTTCAAGCTAATTACATGCAGGCACCGAAGATGGTTTAAAATCATAAGAATGTACCTAGCGCAGGTGTGATGCTAGCAGGGTGGCCTAGCTTGACACCAGCTCCGCAGGCTTTGTCAGTAGAGACTCTCATGTTAATTACAGTCCTACTGTCTAATTACTCATCAGCTGGCAGGAGAACAGCACCCGTCTCAAAATAGCAGCAGCTAATCCTTTAATTGAAGAGAGTTAAAAATCTAAGCAAAACAATGGAGAGCGGACATAGCTACGTCTACATGATCGCTAATAGAAAACATATGTAGATGACATGCAAAGGTAAATGCATTGTTTCTGGAGTGAATTTTTGCTATTTCAACCTTCCTAGATAATCGTACGCTCAAGAGCCCGCGAGGAATGTTTTTCTCAGAGGAAGTCTGTAATTAGTGCCTGCTTGATGGGAATTCCGACCTGTTTTTGTAGCAAAATGGGTCGGCGACTCGAGGCCTTGGCACGGCAGATAAGAGTAAGAGGTTGGGGTGGTGTCTCAATCATTGTTTCCATCTACGGACCTGGCACATTCCCTCCTCACCTCCATCAATCAAGCTGACGTCTTCCTGTTGAACTAGCTGACACAAAACCTGGTTGGCATTCTACAGTTCCAGACTTGAAAACATCGCCTTGTTGTTTTGAACGCTCTGCCCACTTGTCAGAGATGCTTTAATGAACAAGATGAAGGTAAACATCCTCTCCAGTGAAGCTAAGGAGAAAAGCCTTTGCATCCCTGTGAATCAAGCCCTGATCAAATCATTTAGCTGAACAGCAGGACAGGCGTATGCAGCATGTTCATAAATGAACCACTGTGTATTCAAAGCACCATTGCATAAATGCAACAGCTGACGCGTTTCGGTAGACCTGTGGATGAGAATGAATGCGAGGCTGAGATTAATGAAACCGAACATGATCTATAATGAGCAACTTCTATTCAACCATTAGTAGGTAGACAGGAGCTTTCAACTATTGACAGTTGACTTTTTCCCAGATCAAAATGCATAATTCATAGAAGTGCTTTGATGCTTCTGGAGTGGATGAGCATGCATTTATTGCATCACACGCAGTATGCAGTGCATTGATGTTAAAATATCTCAGTCCGTCTACCAAACAGGATCTGTTTTTGTTGTTGTGCCAGGCTCTAAATGGGATTGAAAATCTGCCATCCATAAGACCCTTAACAGTGTCTTTTGTTTTAGGTTACGGTATTCTATAAATCGGAAGTCTTTCCCAGTGAGAGTCAAAATGTGTTGTACAGATGTAGGTATGTCACGCTTTAACACAGTCTTCCGATTGAAACCAGGCTGTCTCCATAAACATAGCACACTGGAAGTCTTCAGAGCCAGAATCCCATGTTCTGCAAGACTCTTCCTCTTTTTCATCCATCATATATCTGATAAAGACCTTAATGGACATTTGTTTGTCAGCATGGCACAAACTTTTGTAAATGGACATAGAGAATAGTGGCCTGTGTAGTTTACTGGTTTAGCTGAAGATCTCCTGACCCTTGACTAATTATCAGCAGTGGCAAGCTGGGAGCATTAGACCCTGAATCTAATTTGAAAGCGCATTAAGATGCATGACAAACGCTGTCTTTTTGACACCTTCTGTGTGGAGAAAAACCTGCTAGAATTGGGGATTTTTAACAAGGAAGAACAGGGCTTCTATGAATAATATAAGTGTCTGCTGTAAATTACATTTGAGAGTGTAAATGTAATAAATAATGAACTGATAATATGCGTTGGAGGACACAGGAGTGCGCGAGTTGTTGGACTGCGCTATTAGATTGTGTTGCTTAATGGAAGCGAAATGAAGAATTCCACTCTTTTAATAACGCTTGTTATAATTAAACTCCTCCACAAGTGCTGGGCACGAGAGAGAGAGAATGAGCGCAGGACGTCTCCAAATTATAAATCATTCATCCTCGGCAGGGTTCCGCCTTTGTTCCCTTGGAAACAGATGTGCGGGGTTCAACTTTGACATCTGATTGGCGGAAAGGGATTTGCAGGGGCACGGCACATGAGGGCTGAAACAGAATACGTTTGATTTGCTGAAATTTCTCCTACCAAAAAGAGTACCCTTCCTCTAATCAATACCCTTTAGAGAATTTCAAGCGGCTGCGAAATTGTGCTCTCTTCAGCTCAATACTGCACTGTGGGAGGCGAGTCATTTAGAGTTTCATTAATATCTCAAATGACTAAACAAGTTCAGCAAGCCAAGAGGGCGAACATTTGCAAAGTCTACTTAATTATCCTGAATAAAATATGAAGTGGCAACTGTGAAATGATGTGGAACCGATTGGTTTAGCTGCTAGAATATACATTTTCTAAATTTGATCTTAGAGACTCATTTGAGTCACAAATGCAGAATGTTTTAACTTTTGAAGACTCATGTACTGAGCACAATGAACTACACTAAGACTCAACCAGGATGTTCTCTGAGAAGAAGCTCAGTGGTGCAACAGCATGTCAAAACCACATGCCAAACATTGACAAATATACTGTCATCTGACGAACATGAGAATCCTTGAGTTGAAGTGATGGTCTGTAAAAAGAGTAGAGGCTAATTATCGACTGCTTCTCAGAGAACATCCTGGTAGAGTCTTAGTGTAGTTCATTGTGCTCTGTACAAGAGTCCCAAATCAATACCTTATTGACAGAGACTGGTAATCTATAAGCATAATGAGCCCATCTAAACAAAGAAGAACTTTGAAATATCATGAGGATCAAGAACACTCGAGAAATCAACAGATAAAACGGCACAATCCTCATATTGATCAGTCTCAGCATAGTATCCTTAGGGCTCTGCTCTACAAAGCTATGGAAATTCTCCCTAAAAATGTGGGGCAGAATTTGCAGCCGCAAGTAGAGAACTTGTCTCCAGTTTCTTTGGGAAATGCATACGTCTTGCTTCCACAATGAAATGAAGAACTAAACATCACAGTTCCTCTTCACTGCAACATTGAGGTACCTTCCCCTAATTCAATTAGTCTCTGGTTTAGAACACGAGTTTTCAGAGACAATATTTTGATTGCAATAAGGAAAATCTGCTTAACAGACCTCCCCTAGCAAATATTTGGCTGCGGGTCACGTTTGTTATTAGCCTCCTGAGGAGTCTCTTTGGCCCAAGCTTTCCAAAGATTATAAAACAAGTCTGGGTTTTCAGGGTACCCTTGGGGTTTGGGTCACAGAAAAGCCCCTAAGTGCAAGAAAAGGCCTGCAATCAACACAATAACTGCTGCCAAGAGTTTTTCACAGATTCATGCAACCGAAATAGACATGCACAAATAATCTGTTGTCCTAGAACATGTAACTGTAACTGTGTGTGGCCACATTCCTTAGAACAGGCTTCAGGTTTCTTATTGTCTCTCGGACATTAAGATCATGTTAGATACATCTCATAGACAGATTTTGTTGAGGTTTCAAGCATCTGTTGGCCGGGAAGACTCACTGGGGTTGGAGCGAACCAGGACATTTGGGTTTTAACATTCCATGGCTGTTGACCAAAGGGCAACATTCAACAGATGTTGCTGCTGGTCTTCAATAGAGAAAAGCAAGCCAGTGGCAAAAGAATCTGCAAGGCCGCCTGTTAGAGCTGAAGTTGAATTCAGCTAGACACAAAACTCAAAAAAGTGTGGGGGAGTTTCAGAGCTTCTTCAAAAAAATATCACAGCAGAGTATTCTCTGCCAAGGACAAATCCCTCCTCCATTACTCATTCATAATAGACTCCTATCTATAGTATATGCATGTGAATCGTGCAGTACCTGAATCCATTCTTTGTTTGAGTCTTCTGCAGGGGTCCAACCATTCTCTGGGTTGTTGAGTCTAGAACGTTCTGGAGACCAGCTGGGGTTGTACTGGGATGAGGCCATGATTTGGTCAGAATGGATTTCCCCAGTTTCCAAACCCAAAGGCTCGGTACAGTCAAAGTCTGAAAAAAAATCACAGGGAGAAAGAGGGGTGGGGGAGTTGTTAAAATGTCATTTCATGATCTAAATAAAGAATACATCAGATCCTGACCCAAACTAAGGCCTCCCGCTTGGGAATGGGCCACTCAGCAGCAAAGTACCACAGGTTTGAATCTCTTAGGACCAGAATAAAACACTTCTCACAGAAAAAACACAATTTAATGGAAGCACAGTGGGAAGTGTACCACATTAAGACGCAAAGCTTTATTCATAAAACATTCAGTTTAAGCTCTTAAGTCCAGCAACAAGTGAAGTCATGAGGTTCATAAAAGAAAAGCCTTTGGAAGGTGCACAGTTAAATGGCACATGGGAAGGCCATTTCCCCAGCGTCAGCATCAGAGACGGCCCTAGAATGTCTGTGTTTTTAGATGCCAGGAGATCAGGCTGTATATCACTCCACATGCCATGCCACCCAGGATAAGGGCATTACTGATTGTTTTGTGATGTTATGGGGCATGCTGGCCGTGTGTCTGAGACAAGCAAAGTTCACGCTTTGACCCCCGAGGGTCTTTATCCAGACACTTTGGCACTGAATTTAGGACTGTCAGACAGAGGAGGATGGGGAAATGTTGAGGCTTAGGTGGGAGGTCACAGACACCAAACAAACACATATTGTAAGGAAATACATTGACACAGGGTGAGCTCATGTTCCCTAATATAACAGTGAAAGGTGCAAGAAGGTCAGATACACACATACTCAAACAGCACAGGCCAAACATGCAGGCCTAAACACATGTAGCAGATGGAGAAAGTATGTGTGTTAACTGGACAGTAGTTTTATTTGTTCACTCACACTGAGCCATTAGCCCTGTTCTGAAAACATACTGTAGTGAGTCGCCTGACAGCACTTGAAGGCATCGGATTAATGCTACTATGCCTATACAAAAAAGTAAGCATCACATTTATTCTTTGTAAATTAGCAAACTCAACAGAGCATTTTGACAAGCTCAGTGAAAAAAACCATCCAAGGTGGCGGCTGGGGTCGAGAGAAATGTTAATATACTGTAAATAAAAATAACTTTACGTGCAATTTAAGTCAGTATAGAAAAGTATCATTAAATAGCAGGCAATTGTATCCATAGAAAAATATACCATAGTAATAGATTCTGTCAAAATATTAAAGTCCCCCTGTAGTCAATAATTTCATCCCTTGAAACTAGGGTTGGGTATCGGTTGGGTTTTATCCGATACCAGTACCTACTCGGTATTTTTTATACGGTTCCGGTGCTTAAACGGTTCTTGAAACGGTACTTAAGAAAACGAAACCGCACACACTTTATCAAAAAATAATACCCTTTTATTTGCAGGGCCAAACTGGACACAATATTAACTTAAATCTTTAAACAATATAAATACAAGTAACATATGGTAATAATAAAACCAATATAAAATACAAATTTTTACATTACATTTTACACATTTACATAATATCAAATAAAACAATATTGTATCAAACAATGTAATAATACTGGAGATTAATAGAGATTACTAGCAGAGCTGCCAACTCTCACGCACGCAGAGAAAAATCGCGGACAAAGAGGACATCGACAGACAAGACAGAGAAGGTTACTTTTGATATGGAACAAATCCACAGCTGTCAGATTCTGTCAATATTTTTACGAGATTGACACAATAAATAACGTTTTGGCTCTTTGAAATGTGACATCGCTGTAGCGCGTCAGTTCAAACGGCATGTGATACAGCAGCCTACAAATACAAATCCACTGCTTCTTAGCTACGCAGCGTTGAGTGAACCTATGAAAGAGAACATCTCTGGTTACTGGTGTAACCTATGTTCTCTCAATAGGGAACGAGACGCTGCCAAGCTCCTCGCGCTGCCGACCAGCTTCCTTTTTCGACAGAGAAATCTGAGTAGCAGATGGCGCGCGCGCGCCAACATAATATGACGTGCGTCGAGGCAGCGCCCGCGCCATTAGCCAATGAATTGGCTTGATTCTATATGGGATTCAGACTATCGGCACACCCAGAGGGCGTTCTGACGCGTAATTTTACACGTGAAATGCAGCCAAACCTTGCGAGCAAGAGCGCGCTTGCGAGACAGAAGAGACTGTGCGTGTGTGTGTGCCTAATTAAGTCAAGGCACCGAAATCAGGCACCGAAATTGTCGTTCTTATTCGGTCTGGTTACTACCGTTTACGTCGGAACTGGTTCCCTATTGGCACCGAGTTTCGGTACCCAACCCTACTTGAAACTAACCTTTCATCATCAAAATTACATATTTAAAAGTTTTTCCTTAAAAAAAAATCCTTCATGCCTTAAAATAGCTTGAATGTAACTCTACACCCTTGCCTTATTTAGTATTCGGGGTTCTATGAATATGCAAATTAGCCCCGCCTCCACTCACAGCTGCTCAGAGATCCACTCTCGATCACACGTTGATCTGATTGGTTACAAGGTTACACCATAGGGGGAATTTAACTTATTATAACAACTACTATTGTCAATTTATAAAGGTGTACTATAGTATTAGAAAATCACATTGTTAGCGTAGCAACGTGAGTTAGTGCCAAACTCTATTAAAATCAAAAGGGAGTGCTGAGTCTTTTATGTGCTTCTCATGAATTTCTGTCTTTTACCCTTGAAACTACAGCTCAACTCAATCTTAACATGATTACTCATTCTCTAGTGCTCTGTTTTATCTCTCTATCTCTTCAAGCCATCTATCCTCTATCCACCCTTTTATTCTTTAGAACAATGACTGAAAACAACCAGATCGCTCGTCTGATTACATCTGGCATCCGTCACTGTTTGGTCCCACTCGGCAGAGACCATAAATCTATGACGGTTCTCTGACAAAATCCTTCGCATAAAGACTTATTGCCAATGGCGATCTCCTTCCTTCCTGCAAAGCACAATGTATACTGGTAAACATGTCGAACTGCGAGAGAAGCTGCCACAGAATGTAAATTTACGGGGCCAATAAATAATTGATAGACTGCGACTGTTCAGCAAAGCCTCTGCTGAGAACACACCGAATGTGTTCTTGAGCATGAGCCGGGACTGTACAGATGTAGCAAGCTAAAATATAACATGCTACTGTACATCAGTTCACAGCATTAACGGTAATATGTACTTTATAATACATACTACATGTATAAAAAACAGCCGTTGATTCACAAGCTCTAATGTTGAAAAGGTATATTCTCAAGAGAAGGGGACAAAAAGACAGATAGTGAAGGAGAAAGACAGAAAAGTGTCTAGGGATAGATTTACATGCATAGCATGATTGCAGGTGAGGGTTGATGGTGTGTTCTGAAATTAAATGTTTAGTCGGGGCATTTCTCAAATTGGGGTGAAGAGGTGAACCCTCTGGGTGAGCTGGTTTGGGGAAAAAAGAGAGTAATCCAACCTCCAAAAAGCAGGGCAGATGGGTCATGACTCTTAACACAATCACTTAATGAAAGAGGGCCACAGCTGAGAGGGACATGGTGATTTAATAGCTTCCCATGTTACATCATGTTGAATGTGCGTACACTGCATATGGGTTTCTCCCCCACCCAACAGAAGATGTTTCAATAACTTTGGCTAACGTTATTTAAAGACGTTAGGAACAAACATTCTCAAAATAAAGTCCTCACGTTGTTCAAATATCCTTTAACCTAAATGACTGGAGTCTTCATCTCATGAGTGTAAAAAAATGTATATTAATTTCATGAATTACTTTGTGCACTTTAGACTTACCGTCAGGGACTGTCCTTTCCAGCACGGTATAATTAGCGGAGAATCCCTCTTTTGCTATAGCACTATCTGTGGTGATTATCAAAGCCAAGATTCCAGTGTAGGATATGATCCGTCCTGGAGTATTCTGTCCACAGAATCTGCCAATGTATGGACCAACTGTAAAAAGAGACAAAGAAATGAGAGAGCTTGATTAGATGCATTCAACAACCCACTATTCATGCCATTCCATCCCAGCTGATACTTTAATGTGTCAACGTCAAGGACATTGACATTGGTTGATCTTGTATAACGGTGTTGATTGAACAAAACATTCTCCCTACAGCTTTTTGTTGATGGAAATGAAAAGGGCAGTGTCTGATTTGTAAGTGTCTATGACCTTGGGTTTCTGTTTTCAGTGGCGATCATAAATTCCTGCACGTATTGTTCGTTCCAGGGCCACTGTGATGTGACTTCCCAGAAGCCACTTTAAAAGAAAAAAACGTGTAGGAGTTGAAGGGGACATGAAAAAAAGAAAAAAAAGAATTGAACACAGCTAAGTCTGTAAATGGAGAGGTATGCAGTACATTCAGCTGAGAAAAGTACTGAAAAATAAGAAGAAACAGAAGGCTATCCAGGTTAAGGCCAACTCTGGGTTAAGCAACATTTAAAACTTGCTAGAATGAAACGGTAAGTTGTTTGACACCAGACAACCAATCATAAATGGTCCCATTGCTTGCCTTATTAATTATTCATGAGCTTTGTACAGTCACAGAAACTTAAACCACACAGAAATTACACATTTTTGTGCGTTTTCGCATATTGGACTGTCTAATCAAAAATATTAACTATGTAAAATTGTAAATAGCACAAAAACACAGTGTTTAAAATTATACAGTGTAAAATCTCTAATCCTTAATCAAAGGATTAATCCCTGATCGATGCAAAATATGAACCGTGTAAAATATGAAAGATACAGGATTATTAAAATTTACTACTAAAAAGAGGTGCACTGTAAAAAGTGATCAGTTGGCTCAACTTAAAAAAAGTGAGGAAACCCGCTGCATTAAAATGATTAAGTAAATAAACTTCATTCAAATTTGAAAAAATTAAGTTATGTGGAATTGTCAAATTCAAACTTTATTACTTAATTTTAAGGCAACGGGTTTCCTCACTTTTTTAAGTTCAGTCAACAGATCTGTTTTTTACAGTGTATGACACAAGCGGAGTAATAAAAAAAAAACATATCAAAAACTAGTGAAATAAATAAAATAGTTCCATTTTCAAGGTTAGCTGTTTCTTTAAAAGAGAAACATAGTGATTGGCTCTAAGAGGATGTCCATTAAAGAGATTAAACAGAACTGCCAGCTTTGTGTGTGTGATTACATAAAACAGATCTACGGGTTTACATTAATCTTAATCTTCATAAGAATTCATAGAATGGAGAAACAGGTGCATCCAAGTGTGTATAAATGTGTGCGCGCTTTGTGTGTGTGTTGGGTGTGGTGAAGCATCCGGATTATCTGCATGACTCAACAGAGCTATGAAATTTTAAAGAGCCTCTCCATGAATCCGTCCAGCATGTCTGCTCTTGGAGGAGGAGGGGGTTTCATACACCCTCTGCCAGGCCGAGACTGCCTCAAAGTGGGCGGCCGGTGGGTGATGGAGGGGTGGAAGTCATAGAAGCTTCTGTCTCATGCCTTGCAGTCTTTCCACACTAATGCACTTATTGATTGGTGTGGCTCCACAGGTAATGCAGCTTGTGTCTGAACCGTGGAGAGGAGTTACACTGAGGCCCTAAGGCACCAGGGACTCCCCTTTAAAGTCTTGTCTTCAACCTCCCTCTTGGCTCTTTCTCTGTGGCACCTTTTTATTGTAGATTTTTTAACAGAGGCTGCTGAGTCTAAAATAAAGCTTGCAACCTTTATCCCAGGTTCTACACTTCCCTCAGGCCTACATTGAATTTGCTCTCACAAAAAGCACTAAAGATTTAGTGTAACCTTTCAAAACCCCTTAGTTAAACAGACTTAATTTTATCATAATTGTTGATCTATAGGTTCACAACCTATGTTCAGAAGAGATGCTGAAACAATTGTTTAAAAAATATATAATTTATGAGAAAGCTCAAAAGACTCGGCCTCGGATCAAAGGTGCCATTTGTTCACGGCTTCTCTCTTCCGTCAAGTCGATAATGAAGCGGAAACCGAATAAGACCTCTGGTCCTCGCAGACTTCCTTCCCACTTTTGAGCTGGAATCTTCCTGTTGGGCTGCTCGGTTTGTTTATGCAGTTCAAATACACGCAAATATAAACTGTAATTATCTTGAAGAACAAAATATTTTTGGTGTTATGACAACAGTCTACATTCCAGAGTCCCTCACCCCGAACTGCCCGACACCAACTACAGTCTAATGTCCAGACAGACGGAAAAAGAGAACAGCTATTAACGGGATAAAGATATCCTCCCGACATGTTCTCAAACACTCTTATACAGCAAACTGTGAATGTAAGAGTTTGTGTGCAGAACCAAATATCTTATAGAAAACTGGCCATGCTTATGAGAGTTTTGTTTAGCTTGTGAAATCGATTTGGAGTCAGGCATCTCGCCTAGAGATCCATGCATCTGACTTCTCTGTTAAAGGCCAAAGATGAGCCCCTTCCACTGACCACTATTTAGTTTCATTCTCCAGACCCCCTTTTTACCCAGACAGCAACATAGTGCCGGTCCACATGTGAGCTATGTTGCTGTCTGGGTAAGTATTAAACTTCAACTGTTTGAAGATGTATGATATCTCAAATCATGTGGCTTGTTGAGGAAAGGTCTGCTTTCCTTTATACTTTATACATAATCAGATTTACCATTTTCTCCTGGCAGATAAAACTGGTGAAATATCAGAAATTTTACGTTTAGGGGTACATCATCCTGACAGCAACATAGTGTAGTGTCGGCCCAGATGGATCTATGGACACTATGTCGCTGTCTGGGACAGTACCCCTAAAGGGACAACTTTGTACCTGATTTATCCATAAAAGGTTAGTGTCCATAGTAGTACCTTTGGGGTACATATTACATACTACTCTAAGTTACAAACATGCACCTTTTAGAGGTAAATCAGGTACAAAGTTGTCCCTTCAAGAGCACTGCTCCAGTGACCCCGTTGTACCCCTAAAGCAGGGGTGGGGAACGTTGATCCTGGAGGGCCACTGTCCTGCAGAGTTTAGCTCCAACCCTGACAAAAACATTCAGCTGCCTGTAACTTTAGTAATCCTGAAGACCTTGATTAGCTACAGGTGTGTTTGATTAGGGTTGGAGGTAAACTCTGCAGGACAGTGGCCCTCCAGGATCAACGTTCCCCACCCTGCAGGTACAACTTCTTGAAAGTCGAGTCGACACCCTCCAAACCACCAAGCATTCCCTAAAAGATGTTTTATTAACAAGGTTTGGGAGGAACACGTTCTAATGATCAAACAATCAAGTCATTCCAACCAGCTGTCAGCAATCAATAATCAACAGGTCCACTCAATCAACATGAGTAAGGCCTATAAATATACGCAGTCGACTCACCCATATTCCTCGACAGTTTTCAGCATCCCTCCACCACCCCATCTCCTCACACTTGCCTGGTTATCTTCCTAACCAGAGATACGGGGGGAGTACTCTGGGTTCGGGCCCAATTTCCGAGGTCGAACCCCTCCCCCCGGACAGCACGCCAAATACGCATAACCATTCACTCTCTGATTATTCGTAAGTGTGAACTCGTGAACATTCTGTTGATGCATTTTACATAGGCCACTCACATTTTTTTTTAAATCTATTTAAATAACATTCTTGTTAGTTGATGTCATGTTATGTTTCTGCAGATGTTTCTATATTGATTTATCTGAGTTTATTGTTGCCGGTCTTTTGGGCATAAATTGGCAAACATCATCCAGCTTAATGATCTTTTGTTTCAAACATTCTCCTTGTCTTGTTTGGAGCAACAGATCTTTCCAACGACTCACCTCCAAAGAAACCGTCCCAAATCTCCAGGCGGTCGTAGCGGCAGGACACTCCAGTGGGAGGCTGTGTGTCCGGCTCCAGTTCGAAGCTCTCGAACTCCAGAACGATCTCCGACATCTTTGGAGCAAAGATCATGAATGTGCAGTCCAGGTTGTTGGGGTACTTCTCTGGAAAGCCGGGAGACTTGATGACTCCACTGCTGGAGGTGAAGTTCCTGGAGCATTCTGGACCTGAGGAAAAGGAAGGAAAAAGTTAGGATTTTTTGTTAGTTCACTGAGGCAGATGGAGTAGGGGGAAAAAACAAACATCGGAGGAGGAACACGGTGGTCTGTGTTGTTTTGCTCGATGATTGCATGGTTTATGGGCCGTGGTGGAGGCCCACCCTGCTCGGGATATGCTCTTTGCTTGGGTGTGTGGGCTAATGATGAAGACGAAACATGCACGAAAGTACATGCACATATGAGACTGCACTTATTAAATGTTTCATGGGCAGTATGGTTGGTGCTTACAACAATACAATTAAGAAATAGCAAACTATGTCCATCGTGCTTTATATAACCACCCTTTAAAAATGTGCACACACACTTTTATATCGACAAGTCAAAACATTCATCCTGAACTCCTTGTGGACTAGCTTTGCTGATGCAGTGTGTTGTTGAAGTTCACACATACATCACTACTTTGCACTTACATGACGGCCGTTCGACTAAAGCTGTTGTGTGATGAATAGGCTCAGAGCTCTAAGAGTAAATACACTCTTGTTACAGAGTGATGCATATCGGATCACCTCTGGATCATCAACACTGAAATGTCAACATTACGTTAGCACTGGTACCTAATGTAGTGTGGAATCTCGTGATTATTACTGCGGGTGCAAAAGTTTAAAGATCCTGAACCAGAACAGAGATGACTAATAATGATGTCAGTGTGGCTGAAAATCCTCACGTGCTTCCAAACCCATATTACTTGCTTTTTTAAGTGGGACACAAAAGGATACGTTTTGAAGAATTTTCAAGCTTGCATAAAAACTGAATAGGATCTTCCAGGACGGCATCATAAAAGTCATTCACTCTTCTGAAGCCAGATCAAAATTTCACTGAAAATCAGCCAAAATAACCTCTTACTTTTATTAAGTGTGAAAGAGCAGCATGCACATTTTATTACATATCTCCTAATTTGTTCTATAAATTCACATGGGTTTTGACATGAGGGTGTGTAAATGATAACAGAATTTTTTGGATGTTGAAGAGCTTTCTTTTTTTGTGAATATTATTAGTGACAGGGATATTCAGTTATTTGCTCGTTTAGTTTCATTATCATGGACTTTTAGTTTGCTTCTCATTATATCCTGTTGTCTTTGTTCATGTTTCCCGCCATCATTAGTTACTATGGCAATTCATCCAATCATCACACCTGTTAGTCTTTTAGTTCGTTATCAGTATGTATTTAAGTTCCTCGTTTCGCTGCCTTGATTGTTGGTTATTGGTAAGTTTTTTTTGATTAAATACTTTTATTTTTGAATTCATCTCTTTCTGTGGACCTTATTCACTGCGATCGTGACAATTAGGTGCATAATTTAATGTAATCAAAAACTCTTCACGACCACATTCTGCCACAAAACCATTAACTGCTTCTTTTTATGTGCTTTTTATTTCTTTTCCATTTTTCCGGCATGTGCTCTAAAGAAAATGACCAGCACGGGAATTTGAAGCTAAAGTGAGTTGACATTTAGTGTACTACTTGGTTGGTTTTTAAACAGCAGGACATAAATTCCACACTTTTAGTCCTTTCATTACACAGAGATTTAAAATTCCAGACATTTTAAAGTTACATTTTCTTTCTTAAACTAGACAAATGAAGCTTAATGTGGTCTTTGGAAACCTACAGGCCTCTACTTTAATCCATTGAAAACTATTGTGCCAGCAATTACACGTGTGTAGAAGGTGACACACGAACAGGACAGGGTAATTGCAGAAAAACTTGAAAGCTGTCAGATGAATGGTCAGCAAACCGTGTCTCTAAAACTTTCCAACTTGAAATAAAAGTTGCTTAACAGGCTTGCAGAGAAATTCAAAGGAACTATTTGATGATGGGGCCAAAAACTTTCAACTTTCATCATATTTGTCTGATCGTTCCAGCGCTAGCAGACAGAAACACTGAATACTGTAGACTATTCTTAAGATAATCTTCTGACACAGGGAAAGGTTTTGTGGCTGATCCACGGGCAAGAAGGAATTGCATTTTCCTTTCGCAAGATGAAAACACATTTCTTCAGCACTATTTATATAAAGTGCATATTATAAAATTATTTTTCTTCAGTAAAGCAACCCTGAACATACTCAAAGCAAGGACATGAAAGCAAATATTTCTGTGTTAGCATGATTCCATGCATTTCTGATTTATGAACTGTATCAACTCAATTCGCATTGCCACAAAAGGGCGCTATTAGGGCTAACTGTGGCTAATTTTCTTCTTTTGGTTTCTTAGGTGTAGGTGGAGCACCAATTTTAAAGAATCTGGCTGAGTAAGTTAGTTAAAGTTAGCTAAACTGTCAACACGTGCCTCTGTGGATGATATAGAGAATTGTGGGTCCACTAGTACATTTATCCGTCTGGATGGAGCTGTGTATCTTTGCTGCTGTTCGCTGTGACTGGCTTTGTAACGCACCACTGCTGTTTACAGATTGCTGTTCTAGGATTTGTGTGTATGTGTGTGTGTGTGCGCGTTTGTGATTATGCGTGTCTCATAAGGATTCAGAGACGTGTTGTTATTGTCACTAACCACAAATGCTCCACACAATCACATGTCCCTTGGTTTGTTTCTGCAGTTATTTGCAAATAGTTGGGGGAAAAAAAACTTTACAAGAGAAAGACTGCGGAAAGCTGAGATGAGAAACGGGAGGCTGTAAACTCAAGCCAAACAAATAAACCTTTGTGAGAGCCATCCAACTTTCTCCCTCTCTCTCTTGGTTTCTTTCCCTCTCACAGCCACAAATACTTTCAAGTCGTTTTGAACTAAATTTACACTTAAACACCAGAATTTATGAGAGACTAGTGAAGTGGTATTGAAAAAACAACACAGGGTTGATTCATAGCAGCTAAGCGCTAATCCTGACATTAACGGCTAGCTTTTGTACAATTTATTTAGCTTTTCCGCACATAATGTATATACACAGGGCTTATCTATTCAATGTGGTGAAGTGGCCGAAGCCTCCGGTCTCTGTGGAATATTTGCTCAGTTTATTTTACAGGCCAGAGGCGATGCTTGTTAAAAAGATCACTTTCAGGTCTCCCTTTAGAGCAAACAAACCCGGCAAAGTGTCATAGATTTAATCCTCATGTTCTACTGAGATTAACTGTACTGTTTTTACGGTTTGGTTCCCAGAGACCCCAATATCTAACATGTCTAAACATTTCTGTAATTTAGAAATTATCCTTTTATATACAAGTTCTTCTCAGCTAAACAAATCCAGATATCACTGAAGCTGCCTCTGTTTGACCCTAAAGTAGAAACTATATATGTATCAGTTTTATTGTTAACTAAAACTATTAAAAATAGTTCCGTTAATTGAATTAAAGCTGAAAATAAAATAATATATAATTATAACATGAAAAAAGTGGCAACTACTACCTGTAAACCCTAATGCTCAAAATAATTAATTGGTTTGAGTCGAGTAAACTTAAACTAAACAAATAAGTTCAATCAAATTCACTTTTACGAGTATTTAGAACTTTATTTTTCTTTTGAGTTCACAAAACTGACACATTTTAAGTAATCTGAATTGTTTCATTATTTTGAGTTTTAAGAACTTGTTTATTTTAATTTAGACACATTTAAATTGAACTGAAACTAAGCTGGGATTTCTATTCCCCAGGATGCTTTGCCATGACACTCGAACGGGAGAGTAAATGCTCAAATCAAGTGTTATGTAATTATTTTTGATCAAGATGAATGAAGCAAGTTAGCATTTACTGAATTAGCTAAAGCTATCCAAGTATCCACTGCTAAAAATATTTAAGTTGAGATTACATGATAATTTTAAGTTAAATGTATGAATTAGTTTACTCAAATATTTCAAGTTAAGAGCAATTAAAATGAATGAGTACAACATACAAATCTGCCAGTTTTGCTTACTTAAACTGTTTTTTTTTTTAGTTTTGCCAACTTATTCGGATGTACAGTATATAAATAATACTAAAATACACTGTTTTGCATCCATTATGGTAACATTGTTTCTCTAAGGGTTCTCCGTAAATGTTAAAGTTGAGTTACACCGCACACAGTTCGGAAAACCTGAGCTGACACCGCTATGCTAACGCTACGATACTAGTGTTACTAGATCCCTCGGCATACGACAAAGTTTGTGTAACGTCGAAGCAGGAATGAAATGTCTTAAGGTGTTCTGGGTCTAGTGAGCTAATCGCTGTTGTTTATATTCCATATATCTGCAGGGAGAGTAATTAATCTGGACACACACATACTTTCCTTGCCGTTTACCCCCGTGGCTACACCAAGACAGGTTAATGGGCGCGATGAGAGTTTGAGAAGCAAAATTCAGCCACACTTTCCAACAAACATTAATCTGGAGACACCGCTGTGGGTTTACCCAGAACACACAAACACACATACAGTTGCTGACACATCATTTAGCCAGCCGGCACCGCTCACGGGTCCTCTCGAGATCCAGAACGGGCAACACACAGAAATTTCACAGTTTCTGCCTTGGATTTCATTAGCTCTGAGTGTTAATGTAGGGGGGTTTATTTAGAAGAAGGGCTCGGAGAAAGACATGCTTGCTGTGCCAGATGTGACCTGTGCCACTGGCCAGTTAAAAAGCAGCTAAACTTGTAAAAGACAACTAAACTGGACACAATGAACAAGCTTCCCTCCTCACGCAATCCGTGTCCTGCTGTGTTGACACAGGTGCCATCGTTAAGACGTTCAGATAACATCTCCATGATGAATGGCCTACTGTAGCTGGATGTGAGTTAGCGATGCTGACGCTTTACTTTAAGGAACTGGCCATCCTGCTAATGACCAGCTATTTAAGTTACACACAACATTTTGTAAAACTCTAAAACATACAATTCACTGCAGTTTTCAGCTGAAATGAACACTAGTGGTCGGTAACACACCAACAACTTTGGTAAATGGACTGCATTTATATAGCGCTTTCACAGACCCAATGGCCACCAAAGCACTTTACATATTGCCTCACATTCACTCACTCACTCATACACCGACGGCGGTGTGTAACTTTGATTCCTTTTCAGACAAATCAGGATTACAGGGAAAGATTATCGATTAATAAACACTTATTTTCATGCAGTTCCTTGGACAATACCATGTTACACTTGTATGTAAACTAATACATTTTGAGGTTTGCATCACATAACCAGCTTCATATGTTTGGCATTTCCGATGTAGTAAACTTGCTCTGTCGCTCCCCTGATACAAGCATTGCTCTTGTGATGTGAAGCGTTTGAGTCCTGTGAAACCAGCCCGATCTCACGGCAATTCGTACGAATTTTACGAGGTGGCTAATTCGTAGTAATTCATACGACCTCACTCGTACAAATCCGTACGATTTTTGCTAATTCTTACATATTTTACGAGTTACCAAATTCGTATAGATGATCTACCCCTGACCCCGCCCCTAAACCTACCCATCACGTGGGTTTAGACAAATCGTACGAATTCGTACGAGTGAGGTCATATGAATTAGTACGATGAATTAGTAGCAAAACATGGAGTAAATATAATTTTACAGAAATGTCACCACAAGCACATTTTCCCAATGAAGGGTTGGGTTCACAAGAAGAGTTCCTATTTACTTGAATACACTGTAAACCCTAACGCTCAAAATACTTAATTGGTTTGAGTAGGAAAAACTTAAATTAAACTAATTAGTTCAGTCAAAATAACTTTCATGAGAATTTAGCACTTTCTTTTTCTTTCAAGTTCACAGAATGGATATATTTTAAGTAAACTGAACTGTTTCATTGTTTTGAGTTTTATGAAATTATTTCTTTTAATTTAGACGAACTTAAGTTTAACTGAAACGGCTGG